>NW_009953655.1:3511756-3524734 GCF_000747805.2 Chaetura pelagica | reverse complement strand
CACTCTTTCACAAAGGAAAGGGCCATGGCAAACATATCACAGCCATGCTGCAATGATTTCTAGAAGTTAAGACCTGTGTGTGTAATTTGCTTAAAGTTGCAACATGATCTTTAAAAAAGCAATGACCAATACAGCAGAAACAACAATCTTGGTTCTCGCCAACCCACAGACTCAGTAAAACATAAATCTCCATGCTGGGATCATACTTAAGACAGATTTGAAGCTCAAATCAAAGCACTTGGTCCCTAGAGCATAATGCAAATCAACTGCTAAGAATGAAAATTTCTCATAATTTTTTTTCCTGATAAGTGTTAGAATATTGACAAGACCTAGACTGTAAGCATTTCAGATTTCCATTATGGCTTTGTCACACTAAACTGAAGCTATGAATTGCAGTTTCTTATTTATTTAAAGATGAAGAATGCAGTGACTGCATTTTCAACAGCAGCAGTAAACTCTTCCTGGATTAGATGAGCTAGGAATTAGCTCACATATGCATTTTTATGTGTCTTCAGTGTAATCAGAGGCAAAGTGTACATTTTGAGAAGAGCAAGCTATTTTTCCACTAGTGAAGCTCCAAAAAATATGTGATGCATCTCTGCAAGAAAACTCCCAGTCTCACTTCTCTCTGAAATATGTTCAGATGAAACACTCATAACTGAAAGCTGGAAGTAGGACAAGCCAAAACAGAAATAACTGCATCTCTGTTATGTTTTTAGATTTATTTCCAAGAATAACACTATTACCATAAAACTGCACAGCTTTTTTTACATCTATGCCCAATTTCAAGCTTATTATAACAATAACATTTTACTTCAAAAATAGTAGCTTTCACTGCTTTTTAAAGCTTGAATACTGAAGTCAACAGAAACTGACTTCAGTTAATTGAGTCCCAATCTCAAAGAGAAATCTTTCTGAAGAGTTTTCTCTAGTACATTTAATACTGTTTAATACCCGTTTTCCCATTAGTACATAACTCCGCTCTCATATACACCAAGAAAATTTGACTGCACATACCTGAGAAACACCTGTGAACTCTGATCCAACTGAATTGTCTGTAAACTGTGTACCATTTAGTGATACCTGGAAAAAAAAATTAATAGTACTTTATTTACAATAGTTGGGTTTAATGCTAAAAAGAGCAGCAAAAAAATTAAATACCACCTTCCCCTGTATCTGAGGGTTGATAGAACAGCTTTTGAAACCTCAATGATTGTTTGACTGCAGAGATGGAAAGCTCCTTTTCTTTCGTAATAGTAGTTCTACAGATGCAAAATTACAATTTATGTATTTTAAACTTTTGCATTATTGCTGTTTTATTAATAATGAAACTCTGAAATGAAAGAATTGATACAGGGAAAAGTCATAAGCAAAATTACATTTTTCCTTCTGCATTTGATTGTTTGCATTTAGCTTTTAAACTTCTATTGTGAATCAAGATAATTACCAAAGATTCTTGCCTTTTGAAAATTGAATACAATACTGCTTAGAAAAACATGAAGTGTTAACCAGGAAGGCTCTTCCACAGCAAGCCTCCAAATGGCATTCAGCTCTTCTGCCACAGCAGCCCTCCTCCTGCCCCAGGTTATAAAACGCATACAGAAACCTCTGAGATCTCTTCTACACCTTGTTTCTCCCCAAGTGTTACAGAGACTACACTAGATACCAATGAAGTGCCTTTCACAAGTCCCAAGGGTTTTCATTCAGCATTATCTGAAGACACTAAATCAACAGTAAAGTTAAGAGAGCATACAAATTCAAGTCAGTGACAAGGAAGATCACACTGAGTTGAAAAAAAAGGGTGGAATAAATAAAGGCCATTATTTTATTCTCTCTACATCCTCTTCTTGAGCCCTGCTTCACCTCTTGAATTTCAGATACAATTTGCCTCATGCCTCTATTCCACCTTTCACATGTTTTTGCTAATCTCTTCCTGCTCTCCAGTTTCCTACCTACTATTTCCTGCACATGGGTCAGGGCAGTCCCAAAAAAAAATTCAGGGTAAAGAATGGACTGAGAACAGCCCTGAGAAGGACTTCGGAGTGCTGGTTGATGAAAAGCTCAATGTGAGCCAAAAAAAAAAAAAGGGTGGAATAAATAAAGGCCATTATTTTATTCTCTCTACATCCTCTTCTTGAGCCCTGCTTCACCTCTTGAATTTCAGATACAATTTGCCTCATGCCTCTATTCCACCTTTCACATGTTTTTGCTAATCTCTTCCTGCTCTCCAGTTTCCTACCTACTATTTCCTGCACATGGGTCAGGGCAGTCCCAAAAAAAAATTCAGGGTAAAGAATGGACTGAGAACAGCCCTGAGAAGGACTTCGGAGTGCTGGTTGATGAAAAGCTCAATGTGAGCCAGCAATGTGTGCTCACAGCCCAGAATGCCAACTGTGTCCTGGGCTACATCAAAAGGAGTCAAGGAAGGTGATTCTCCTCCAGTACTCCACTCTCATGAGATCCTACCTGGAGTACTGTGTCCAGTTCTGGAGCTCCCAACATGACAAGGACATGGAGCTGTGGGAGCGAATCCAGAGGAGGACCATGAACATGATCAGAGGGCTGGAATGTCTGCCCTGTGAGCAAAAGCTAAGAGTGTTGGGGTTGTTCATGCTGGAGAAGCCTCTGGGAAGACCTTATAGTGACCTTCCAGTTCCTGAAAGCAGCCTACAGGAAAGCTGGAGAGAGACTTTTTACAAGGGCCTGTGGTGACAGGACAAGAGGAAACAGTTTTAAACTGCAAGATGGTAGATTTAGATTAGATATTAGGAAAAAAAAAAATCACTCATGTGAGGGTGGGTTGCCCAGGGAAGCTGTGGAAGCCCCATCCCTGGAAGTGGATGCCCAGATTTGACAGGGCTTTGAGCAACCCAGTCTAGTGGGAGATGTTCCTGCCCATGCAGGGAGGTTGGAACTAGATTATCTTGAAGGTCCCTTCCAATCCAAACCATTCTAGGACTCTATGATATTTTGAAGACCACAACAAAAACCAGCCTGTTTAATGTAGGAACCCCCACACCTTATGTGTTGGATTTACAGAAAATATTTTCACCCTGCAACCAAATCAGAAACTCAAACTGGAGCCTAATCCAGTACAAAGAACCATCCTTCAGTTTTAGATATCCACAGGATTACCAAGTGCTCAGTTTACAGAGCCAGTGCAAAGCTATTGTCTTCAAACGGGTTTTTCAAAAGGCAAAGTAGAGGATAAAATACAATCTTCAAATCACTGCTAGAGAAGATAGAAATAAAAAAACACAGAAATCCACATATACCCTATGCTAACTTTCAAGAGTAGGTATTTGAGAAAACCTCATATACAGTTCAAGCATCTCATCTCAAAATTGAAGGAGCAAAAACACTGATGTGGAAATAGTTCCCTATTTTTACTCAGCCACTTTTCTAAAGGTGGAAAAATAAAAGGTTTTTTTAATTGAAGAACCTCTTCTTCACCAAGAAAAGAAATTCTCCAGTACTGGAGATCCAGTTGTTATTGGCACACATATACATCCAAGAACCCAGAAACCAGTAAGAAAACTCAGAATTAAATTGGTAACTACAGCTCAAAGAAATTTTTTTTGAGGAAACTGAAAAAAAGACAAGTTTATTCAAAAGCATTACCTATTCATTAAGGGAGTGCATTTCCTTTCCTTACATTCAAGATGTTGATAACAAGAAGTGCATGAGCTGTCACATTTAAACACACAGAGGTTCAGTGACCAAGCTGAAGGCAGTCAGAAATGTTACAAAAGTGAAGACAAAAAAGTGGGAGGTTTCTGTTATCCACTAAATGTCACAGGATGCCACATGATGCCATGAGGAGTCACTGCTTCATGGAATGACTTGTCATGTTACTACCAAAAGAAATGGCATCTCTTGATCCTAAGCACTATGAAGAATTCTGTTCAAAATATTACTGCAAATTCCCAAGAATTTATTAGTGTCCTAAATATTTGCAGGAGTAACAAAGACCAAGAAATTTAAAGAAAGGAATTAGTCAAATAGGTTGAAACCTAAAGAGAATTCTAAAAAAACAAATGTCTGTAGGTAATAAGATTTAAGACATTGTGTGTGGGGCTTAGAGCAAATATAAAAATCACCAAAAAGAACATAAATGGGTGAACAACATGACAGACAAGGAGGTGGCTAAATAGCATATTAAAGAAAACATTAGAAGAATCTTGTAGAAGTTGTCCAAATGGGGCTCAAACAATAGCAAGCTAGAAACAGAGAGGAAAAACACACAATAAGACAGTCTCACAAATCATATAAGGAACTGAGGGGAAAAAAGTATAAAAACTACAAGTAAATCCTTTTTCAAAGTACATGAAGAGCAAGGACGAGTAGATAGCCTGTCAGAATCTGTAAGGCTAAAGTAAGTAAACATGTAGATGCATTTTAAAATGCTCAAACAAGCTAAGGTCATGGCAGAAACACCAGATTATTTTTTGCATCTTTATGTTTACTATGGAGGAGTTTAAAGATATTCTCCCAGTTAAAGGCTTCTTTATGGAAGATGCATTAGAGGATGTGCTTCAAAGGAAAGCACTGCTAGAAAAAAAAAGTATAGAGCAAATGGACAACTCAAAAATTAGCAAACCATGAAGACTGGATGACATTCAGCCAAGAGTCTTAAAGAAGCTCAAGGGCATTACAGTTGCAGTAATAATTTCAGTATGTTAATGCTTGCATTTTACTTCATCACTACAACAGGAGCAGAAGATGGATTAAAAATATATTTATTAATTAAGCTTTCAAAGGAGATCTAGCAAACTGCAGTAACTTGAAGTTTGCACCAAGCCAGTGCCAAGATGATAAAGTTAACGAACAGCACTTAATTCCTCATGTTACTAAAGTGACTGAAAAACAGCAGAAAGACCTTACAAGATCTAGGTACTGGGCCTTATGTTGACAGATAAAATTCTGTGTGCAAAAATTTCAAGTAGAAATTACAAGCTAGATAGCTGTCACTTCTGAACTCAAACTTTTTAACTAAAGAAAACTTATTTTTACACTCCTGAGTATCCTTCTTTATGATTTTATGGTTATATGTTTTAAAAGTGCCAAAAGAACACTGACATAAATCAGGAACATGGGAATCTCTGCATGCACTCTTCACCATAATGTAAAGGGGGGGGGAGACACACACCCAACTTTGTTATTTAAAATGGAAAAATATATTACTATTTATCTTGCAAGTTGCTGTCACACTAATTCACCCTCTCTAAAATGTTAACTTTCTGGAGACTAACACATACACCATCTTGACATAATTTGTACCATAAAGTAGGAAGAAAGTGAGAATCCCAGCTTAAACAATAGTCTTTGATTTCACCTGAATGACCTTGAAGAACCAGTTGAGCAATTACACCACAAACACTCCAAGACTGCCATAATTTGCTCTAATAGCCTGTCACAATCAAAATCAGACCTTCAAGTGAGCTGATGACATATTACTAGACAACACACCCCCATCTTTCTTGCAGTTGATGTCTGGTGAAGTCACACAAACATGAGAGTGACACAATGTCTCAGGAGAGCTCAGGAAATGCACACGAAGAAAATCTAGGTTTGATTCATCATCACTGAACCCTAAACAGTTCAACAGAAATGTGTTGCCAAAAAAAATAAATAATAATGCAGTATTTAATCAAATTTCTCCAGAAAACAATCAGAAAATACCTCACTGGTTTCTGAGGCACTTTTAAGAAAGATACAGGCTAGGAAAAAACTCAAAATGTTACCAAGAGACCATTAAGGCTACACTTTATTCTACAAGGTACTAATATAACAAAGGTATTCCATACCACTTGAATTAATTTCCTTATTTTTATGTAAGGAGGTGAAATCTTAAGTTTTTTGAAACATCTGAAATAACACATTTTCTGTAAGTTTGAGTAACACTAAAGCAACTTACTGTTTTTAACCCTGGCTATATCCCCTAAACCCATCAAGATATCTTGTCTATGTTACTTGCTCTCTTGCCTGTACTATTTGTCTGTGCCAAAACCCATTTGCCACAGCTGTTCTCCACTAAGCTTTCCCTCAGGTGCTTGCAGTCAGTGAGAACACCCTTACATTGCTCTGCAGCTTGCCAGAGCAGCTCTGCCTCCCTTCCCACCACTGTCACCCAGCACCATTCAGGAGGCAGTAGTCTCAAGTGGCACTCACTGGTGAGGATCTTCCTTGCCCCCAGCCTGAGTGAAGCTCTGACTTGAGTGCTCTCCAGTCACAGGCTGAGCTGTTCCTCTCCCAGGCACAGCCAAATCTGTCACAGAACTGCTGCTGACAGATGAGTGACACAAAATCCTAAGGGATTTTCAGATATGAAGAAAGATTTCTTCATGCCTTCAGATCAAGAGAGAGGAAACTATCTGGTTTCAGCAAGTGAAAATTTAGGATCCTTCCTCCCTAACCCAAACTGATTTAAGGATAAGCCATTGTGGCAGTCAAATGTATGGATGAGGAGAAAGAATGATGATAAATGCATGAGAAAGTTCAATAGCAGGTAGCAAACACAATCTGACACAGGACATCTCTGGAACAGCACACAGGAGAAGGATTATTCAATGCACACACCATAGCTCTCTTCCCCATTCATCTAACAGCAAGTACGGTCAGACAGGACAGTGTGCTGACCACACCATTAGCAAGGTTTGAGGGTTTGTTTGCTTTAAATGCTGCTCCTGAACATTGTCAGTGTTGACCATAGTCTCTGCAATAACAATAACCTCTGCTGGAGACATTACAGAACTGAAGATACACAGTCACATAAAAAGCAGCAGTAAACTGTCCCCACTTAGCTCTTCCTTAAATCCTTTAAGTCCACGTTATACATAGTTAACATCCAGTACAGCCCAGTTTTTCAGGGCAAGTGCAAACTTTTTTAAGGCTTTGGAAGTATCCATCCAAGAGATGAAGCAAAGTACTGTTTGTTTTCCCACTGAAAAGACTGTATTCCCTTCACTCTGGACAGACCAGTTCCATGCACCACATGAAAGTGAGAATAAGCTCACCCACCAAAACACGATGGACCCTAAAAGTCGTCAACTACCACAAAAAAAACAAAGCTAAACAAAGCATATGCCTGATAATACACAACACTACTTTGCACTACAAAATGACTGTATTCCAGCTTTCTTCATTCAAGTAGCTACTGTTGTTAAAGGGCAGTCTAACTCTGAAAGAAACAGTCCATGAAGATCATGGGATCAGATCAATGATCATCCAGAACTGTACTCTGGAATCCTCTTGGATGACCGACCATGTTAGTTCTGTAGCTACAGGAATATTCATGGTCAATATGGACATGGCCAAGAAGTGCAGAAGACAGCTTGCCTGGGCCTGCTGCACTCAGTGAGGGGCAGCTGGGCTGCCTGAAGGTGACAAATGGGTCCTGTTCATGGTCATGAAAACAGGACATCAGAATGGCAGGTGAGCAGAAATTTTTAATAGAACATAAGACAGAAGTCTAAAAATATCTTATTTCTCATTGTTAAATAAACCCAAACAGTACCAGGTGTTATGCAGTAAGGGGGACACACTCTTTTAGAAAAGCATACGAAGATGGTATTTTTTAAAAGATTAAATATAAGAGTTTTCTTCCCATCACTGTAGTATGGAGAATTAAAAATTAACACATCTTACAACAAGCAGGAAAATAACCAGCAATACACAGCACACTTCTGAGTTCACTGGTACAGCAATGCTCAAGCTACTCAAGAAGCTACCAGAATTTACTATTACTGCTTTTGACATCAGTTACACAAATTGTTATTCAAAAGAGATTTTAAGCAGTAGCTTGGAAATCGATAAACATTCAGTCAGTATGGGTGAAAAGTTCAGAGATTCATACTTCCAAACATAACCATGGTTGAGTGTGATGCAGCAGTGAAACACCACTCTTTTTTTGGGTGGGGGTGTATATATATGAATAAAGAACTCTAAACAGTCTTAGTAGCTATAAGGATAAAAGAAACTACCATAGTACCCACACTGATTTAGAATCAGGTGTTTTGCTTATGAAACTGACATTATAAACATCTAATTTGTTAAATGTGTTTTTTTAAAAAATGTGATCATTACAATTCTCTAGTGACACTGAGCAGAATGCAACTATACTTATTAACACTTGTTTGACAGGGAGTCTCAGTATTATAGAAGAGACTAGCAGAAAAAGTGATTATTAATCAGCTGCAAATGTCATGAACAGGGAAAGCTGTGAAGATTTCCTACACAGGAAGATTCTTATTTTTACTAAGGATGCCAAAGTTACAAATAAAAAAAGAGAAAGCAAAGACAAGGTGATAACAATTGAAATTCAAGTGTACATACTGAGGCAGCCAACACTTGATTTGGCCAGCTGATTAATTTTGAATTCATTTAACCAAGCATGCTATTTTGGGCAAATTCAAACTCCCAAGTTTTCCTTTCCCAGCTCAGCCTGCATTATTCCAGTGTAGTCCACAGTCTTTTGAGATAAGAAAGCTTTTTAGTGGAGAAAAATATATCCATAAAAAAGTCAGTGACGTAACAAGTCAGTCCCTTGGCACTCCTTAAAAAAGCTACTGGACTATATGCACTTTCAGAGAACCTTTAAATCTTTACATCAATTGATTGAGATACAGAAAAGTGAAGGCTGTGGAAGAAGCATTCCAAGGAGTGTCACAAGGCTTTTGTGACTCTCTTGATATCCAAAATTTGAAAAAAAATCTGAATATTACTTTCAGATATAAACTACCTTTTATATCTGAAATAATGAAGTAGGAGGCAAAAGAAAACTTGCCAAAAGCTGACCAAAAGCCAAAAGCATTAGTGAGAAACCTGGCAGAGGCTCCAGATGGCAGAAAGCACTGCCCATCAATACAGCTAATGTGTCACCTCAACCCTTGGCTGAGCACTACTACACAGCACATTTATGTTCAATAGCTATCATACCTAACAGAAATCATTAATATCATACCAGAGAGCTCAGTCAAATGTTTAACCTTGCCATACTGTTCTGAAGCAGAAATAAGCCAGAACTCCACTTGACAGCCAAGGAGCCAACCATGATGTGACTACACACCCCGCTCCTGGTCACAGAGGATGCTTGGCACAACACCATCTCAGCTGTGAGGTATATCAACTAGCTACACAAACCAACAGCCTGCTACTAGAACTGACTTGTATCCAGTCTTGTATATACATTTGGATAGGGCAGGTTGGAAATCCAGTGACTGTAAAGCACACTAGCTCATCTCATCACACTCCCTCCATCATGCTTGGCCAGCGGAAATTACATACTCAAGGACTAACCACAGGAAATAACCTCTGAAGGGAGGAGGAAGAGAGACAATGCTGGCACTAGAAAAGGATGATTCATCTAACTTGAGATTTCACACTCTGTTTGTAAAGACAAGAAAAATACAGGAAAACACTGAGTAGATAGGACCAGCGTTGCACTCCATTACAAACCAAATACTTTTCAAGGAGCTAGCAAGGCTGTTGTCCATTAGGCCACTCATTTAGCCCTCCAAAAGGTTTTCCTTAGTGTTCATATACAATCAACATTATGAGACTTCAGTATTTTTAGTGACATTTCCATTGCCATTTTAAGCTTTTAATATAACATCAACTTCCACTGTTTTCTGTATTAAGTGAAATCACATTGTTACATATTTTGACTAACCTGCAAGACAGGTTCTCTGAAGTCTTCACTTCTTCACAAGTCATGTTATTAAAACTTATCACTTTGATTTAAGTAAACATAACAATGTATTTCCATAGCTTAGTGAAAGCTACTCCTAAAATAAATTGTTGACGTCAAACAACCTGACAAACTGAGGGTGGGGAGGCTTAATCTAGAAAGCTCAATCCACCTTGCATATAGATAACAAAGCCAATTTACTATGAATGACTCAAAAACCCAACAACATTACCCCTCTCCCCACACCCACAAGATCCCAAACCTGATTTGCTTCTCTTCTTGCAGTGAAATCCCTTAGGACCATTGATAATAAGTCAAAACACCAGAGGGAGTTTTCAACAGAAATTGAAAATATTTCAAAGGAAATACTTATTTCCAGTCACATCCTTTATCACTACAGTTGTTCAGTCTAAAGAGAGGATTAGAAAAAGTGAGTAGTAGACCTATACTGGACTTGTTCAAAAAGACCAGTAATTTCTGATTTAGCCTAAGTTATGAGTAAAGAGTGAGGATGGGGAGGGATGGGGAGGTTGTCCCCAGATCTCCCACTCTGGGAGACATAAAACAGAAGTCTCCACTACCTCTGCTAAAACTCAAGCCTATGTCACACTTTGCCAACAAGACCGTATGACAAAGAATTTTTGTAAAAACCCCACTATTTACAGTTTCATCACACGGGGATAAGTCACTTGTACTCAGTTCTGTTTTTCAACATAAGGCTTAATATTAGTAGCTGGGGAAAGTTAAAGACATTTTTCCCCACCCTCATGTTTTGCAAAAGTGCTCATCATGCTCTGTTGGCATCTGCTGGATCAAATATATAGGTAACTTAAAAAAAAAAATCAGTGCAAAAAGTACATGTAATTATGGTTTTGTTTTGAGTATGAGCAGACATACACAAAATCCTCAAAAATAGAGCAGGGAGGAAGGAAATCAGACAGCACTGAACAATGCAGACTAGGAAGAAAACCAGTCTTCTTTCTACTTCTAGTTCTTCAAGGACTCAGGTCCTCTGAAAATAGGTACAATCAAAGCTTCTGATGAATTTGCACAAAACTGATTATTTACCTGCTGCATCTTTTTATCATTTGAGTCCTCAGAGCTAAATATAACAACTGTATTCTAGCAGAGTAATATAATAGACTAAACAGCTACTTAAGAAATCACAAACCCATAAAAAACTCGATTGACAAGAACCTATGCTCAGAAACACAGTAGCCTTAAATGAAATAAACTACATTGCAGATAAAGGTGCCTGAAACTATCCTGGGTAAGCTTTTTTCAGTAGTACCTCAAGAAGGCAACTTTGAAGTAGAACTTTGAAAAGAATGCGGATATTGTTATTCTGTAATGAGCTTTAAAGGAGCAACATCTATATTCTGTGCCCTTCCTCCCATGCATTCTTCAACAGCACAAAATTTTTCTTTTAGCTGAATCCATCTAAACTACATCCTTCAGGAAATGAGCACCTGTTAGGAAATAAGGAGTTCACAAGTTACATAGTGCCACAATATGAAAGAGTTAGCACACACACAGAAAGTTATTGATGTCTACAGGAACTAGGAAGCATTCATAAACCAAAATTAAAAAGATGGGACTCCAATATGTATCCCAGTATCAGGCAGAATGATCTATAATCACTCAACTTTTAAACTGGAAGTTAAAGCAAGGTGATACTCAAAGACGACGTTTTTTCATCTATTTTCTTTTACTAAACAAGGAAAAATTATTTCCTTGGACATTAATTTGAATGATGCAGATTTAAACTATTCATTTCATGAAACTTACAGATGGGTATATTCATCCCTACCTCAGCCACTGCATTAAAGAACTCCCTGGTGTACTTTAAAAAGTCTGGTGTGACAACTGATCACTATGAAATAATACCCTAAGGAAACAATAACATTAAAGAAATACACAGTTGCTTTGTAGAATGAAGTGTCCAGATTCTACCAGAAGTCATGATCTGCTCTGTAGACACTCTAAGTGGAATTCCACCACTGAAAACAAACTTACATAAACTGTACTTAAGAAAAATATCTGAACACAGCCTGGCAAGTTTGTATTTGTATATTGAAATTTGTATTAACAAAAGGCAAAGACCTTCCTGAATTAATTCCTGTTTGGGTGCTTCTTCCAGAAGATAGGATCTAGTGCAATCTCTATTTAAAGACTGCAAGTAGCACATCATCTACAACAGGATTCATCTGGGCTCAGAATCAATTAGCAAATTTCATTATATTTGTTTACTATCCATCATCAGTTCTGTTATGTATTCAGACACTTCTATCTGATGAGTGATTTACATCTTACCTTCTGAGTAACTGGAAATAGTTTGAAAACAGGCCCTTGGAAGTCAGGAATACAGATTAGCATGATCCTTCTTAATAGGAAGCCACAAAAACTGGTATTCAGGAAGAAGGCTCTGCTGGATAACAAATAACCTCCCTGATCCTCCATTTGATACTACTGTAGATAGATTCAAGGACCAGGCTAGTATTCTTATACACAAAATATTGTGCAGCTAGGCACAGTCCATCAGCACAGCCACTCCAAAGGTCAATCTATCTCTCCAGGTAAGTCACATGAAATTTGGCCACACTTGGGTGAACACTGTTTGCTTTTGGCATTACGAACAAATACCAGTTTTCTTCAATCAGCTGAGAGCTCTTATTATCCCTTTGCAACTCATTATATCCTCTGGAAGCTTTATCAAGAAAATGCCACATTTTCTTTCAATCCAAACCAAAAAGGGTAACAGCATTACCATAATTCCCTGTAACCCACAACAATATACCCATTTATAATTAATAACCTAAGGTTTTTCAGGACAAAATGCAGAAAGGTCCACATAATCTCAGAGTAAAAATGCTCCTATTGCATTTGAAAGCAAACAACCCTGACTTTTCCAAAAGCAGTAGAAACTAGATGCAGTGCTACCCCACCTCCCCAGCCATCCCTGTGGCCCTGCATACGCTCATTCTCAAAGAAGACGCTTCCAAGCAACGATTATTAATGCCATAGTGAACCTGCACTGAAGTCTCTGGTGGTTAATGGTTAATTGCCTTCCAGCAGAAAAGGATTGCTACAGGAGAAAGCAACAGATCCCTGATACCATCAAAAATGCCTATGCCTCCAAGTCCCATCTTGTAATTTTATCTTCTTTTGAACCTAAAGCCATCTTTCTCATCTTACAAAAGATTAAATGTATCAGAATCACAATTTATGCTATAGCTTGAATGTATAAATACATACTAGAAAAATACGTAGAATCTAGCATACTGTAATTC
>NW_009953655.1:3508345-3511705 GCF_000747805.2 Chaetura pelagica | reverse complement strand
AAGGCTAAAGCTGCACTTTTATCCAACTGTCAAACTTCACTTTGTAAACTGCAGTGCCATTATCTGCACAAATAGGCAACCTGGTAAGGCATTTCCTTATAGCATTATAAATAGAGGGGAAAAAAACGCTTTCAGAAAAAAACCAAAACTTTAACTTTGACCATCAAAAAAGACTAATTAAAAAAGAAAAATCTATATTTAAGCTTAGGGAAGGGAATAAGTTTAAATGAGTTTTAGCATAGAAATATTACAGCTTACTTAGTGTACTGAAACTCTAGCAATTAAGCAAAGAAATGGGGAAGACAGGAAGAATCAAAGCTCTAGGTTTTGCAGTAAAAAATGAAATGCAAATCAGAAGGCTGCAAATCATGACAAGATTGTGCACATCTTGTTTGTAATTATATCTCCATTCTCTTAATGAAAAATGTTTTTAAACAAAAAAAAATAATCCAACAGACTACAAGAATGAGGCTCTCTGCTCCTAAACTGTGTGTATGCAAGAAAGTACAGCATGCCTATGCTTGCGCAACCAATTACTTGGCTAAATAAGACCACTTATTCAGATTAAAGCCAGCAGTAATTAATATCCTTTTCTTACTTTTAATTTGCATTGGATCAATCTGATGTACTGCACATAAAGTGCAAAGTATGTTATTAGAAATTGGTTCTTTCTTAAGGAGTATCACTGTGCACATGCACATTTAATGATTCATACTGGCATCTCTAACTTCTTCCTTTTCATCTTATTCAAATAATTATTTACAGTTTAACTTTCCAGTTGTCAGAATTTTTCCAATCTCCAGCTTAAAATCTATAAATTCCACATCTTAAGGGAAGGTTAAAAACCATCATAAACACTGAAAAGTGTCTGATGGAATATCTGCAACCAAATATCCTTTCTGAGATAAACTCTCTATGAAGATTTTTAAGGGAAACTAAAGCTCCAAAAAGGAAACATGATCCCAGGATGCATCACACTGTTTTCAAGAGAATCTACAAAGTATTAGTGCTGCTTCACAGCCCTCTGGAGGAGACCTCATTTGGTCAACCACTTTCAAGAAACGACTAACTGGAACAGACTCGGTGACAGCCCAACAGTGTTGTCAGCAAGAGGCCTGGCTCATTTAGCTTAGAGAAGCAATGAAGATCTCTCTGTGGATGCACTGGGGGTGGGCAGAAGACAAGAATTAAACTGAGGACAGGGAAAGCAGAGTGAAATGTCCTGGAATACATTCAGACTGAAGCAAAAGACTATCAGTCATGGCGTGAAGGATGTGAAGCAGAACTGAAGATAAGGATAGTGAAGATCTATTTGAAATGAAGTGGGATCTCTTAACGAAAGGCACTTCATGGTATTTCTACAGACAGGCAGTTCCAAAAAACTGCCCAGATCCCTTCACATTTTTATCACCACTCACATGAAAAGTCTTTGCAGTTGCCCAAAAACATCTGCAACTCAATTGTAGCACACGAGCTGTATTTGTCTTCAGGCTGATTTTTAAAATTCTATTTGTGGCAGAGGAGAAGAGAAATTTGCCTGCCATAGTTTTTATAAGTCTCTTATACACCTTTTACCACTACTTTAAAAATAAAAAGCAGAACTATTTTGCATTTTAAGTTTTGTGTAAGGTTATGGATAACTTGCAAGGTTTTAATTCCATGCACACTTGAAAACCTGAAACCAAATTAAAATCAAACCTACTATTAAGCCATACGGGAAGGAGGAGGAAATAATGTCTCTTACTAGTTGAAGTATAGTAATTAATTACACTGAAAGAGTTTTCTGCACAGCATGAAGCGCTATTTCTCATTTAACAAGTGAAATGGCAGCAGGTATACTAAATAACTAATTTATGTGTTTCAAAGCTTATATCTAAGTGAAAAAAGACTTAGGTCTGTAATACCCAGGTGTGCAGCCATCAGGAATCCAGGCCATCCAGGAGAAAAAGGGAGGGAAGGATAATTTGTTTTAATTACACACATCACAAATTCTTTAGAAGCACATCTCCCACATGCATTACTTCCCTGCTTTGTAGCCAAATATGACACAGCAGAACAGAGTCAACCCAACTCCTACCAGAATTCTGCCTTTCCTGTACTAGAAAAATGTTCAACATTTTTCCAGCAATTATGCAGCCACACACATTTAAAGAAAAATTCCAACAACTAAAAATGAAGATAATTCAAGCATTTCTTTTCTTGAGTATAATACCCAAAAGTGTTCTGAGCAGGCAGTTAAAACACCACAAAATTCTCCCAACTAGCCCTGACAGGTAACAACCATGCATATACATTTTTTTTTTCCTAGTAGAAAGTTGTTAGTGATTTAATCTGTTGTTTATACTTCAATTCTGAACAGAAATATGTAAAATTAATAATTATGCAAAACAAAAAAAAACTCAAAACGTGCCAGCACTTTCCCTGTGAACAGTAAGCAGCATTCATCCAAAGGCAAGTTCACAATGTGTAGGACAATATTTAGGAATTAATTACTTGACAATGTAGCTTCAATGGTACAATCATAGATGCTCTACTTCAGGAAGAACGTTACCAAAAAATGTCCTCATCTGGTAACTGGTAAAGGGTTAAATATAGCCACTTTTCACAGCAAAATCTCCTAAAAGATTAAGTAAAGCCAGGCATGGGAGAGGTCATTTTCAAAAGGATCCATCACATTCAATTTCTAAAACCAGCCATGTTTTCCCACAACAGAGAAACAGAACTGTCAGGCAAATTGCATATGCTGTACTCAGACATGACACAGACAATACAAGGCAGGAAAATAATTATCCAGTTTTAAGTCCCTTTAATTCTGAAAAAAAATCAGCATCAATTAGAAGCAGAGTTCTAGTTTAATAGCTAGACTTCAGCACAATGAGCAAAATGATGGGAGAACATGCAACAAGTAAGCTTTAATATCAGAACTGCACTCGAAGATTATCTAACAAATCACTCACTAAGTTGTTAATAAAACCACAAATTAAGCTAACACCCATAGCACACTACCTCAGCCCTTGCACTTCATTATCATCAAACTGCCCAGCTCTAGATGCCCTCTATATATGCATACATCACATCATGTATTATATTTCTTATAGCCACATTCAATACAGTCCTGAGATAAAACATGGTGTGCTTCAACTACCATCATGGGAGAGACCAGAAGCTTACTAAATTAACTGAGGAAATATGGAAAGCCTGTAGTCCACTGGTCCAAGCATTTGATTTACTGCTGCAACTTATGAAACAGAGATCAGGTAGTTCAGGAGAGTCTACTTAAGCTACTCCTCACCAAAAGACAGAGGTACTTCTATCAGGAAGGCAACCATGATCTTAACATACATAATCAGAACAAAAAGG
>NW_009953655.1:3492553-3508193 GCF_000747805.2 Chaetura pelagica | reverse complement strand
GGGAAAGAGACATCTCCAAAAGTCTCATCTCAAATGTTCCCTGACCCAAAGATGTAAGTGCTATATCCAGATAGTTAGCCAAACCTAAATCCTGGACTGGACTTCAGAGAACACTTGCTTGTATCTCCTATACTGAGGAAGATTACAAAGAAAGCATCCAGTGCAATAAATTATTTATTACAGATCATCTCTGAAAGGAGCTTTGGGGTCTTGGGCATGGGTTTTGTTTTTTGGGGATAGAAGGGTGCTAGGGAGAAAAAGCAGGAGGAAGCTGAGCTGAGACATCTGGGATTGTGATATTTTAGAGACAATTTATGAAGAGACTGACAAAGACAAAAGTAGCTAAACAGCTGTATCAGAGTATAAGCCATGGAGAACAACCTGTCTGGTGACCCCACCTAGGGCTGCATACTTCTCCAGTTCTTCTCTGCCTCCTTCAGACCCAAGAAAACAAAAGTAGTTGTCTGGAGCAACACTTAAGAGGAGCGGAAATCACATATCAGGTCTAACCAACAGGCACCACCTTGAAGGGGTCACAGAAAAGCTGTTCAGTGTTTATTCATCACACCAATTACTGTCCATGGCACGGTACTAGTTATAATGCTAAAAATGACCAAGAACAAATAAGAAGTTTCCAATCAGCCCTCCATATCCTAACACCATCAGGAATAAATTCATCCTGTAGACAGCCCTGTGTGTTTGAAAATGCTATTAGAGGACAGCTTTAGCTTCTCTGATCATGTGATGAGACTCCACGTGCTGGTAGGTGAGAATGGAGAAGATTTCAGGGAATTAGCACACAGAAGAAGCTCTTTGTGCTTGTTGAGTGAAGAGTATTTTACACTAGCACCATGAGGAAAACATCAAGAGTCCAAAGATGATATGCCAGGGCAACCTGAACAAAAGCCTAGAAGTAAGAACAAGCAATTACTAACACAAAGTTTGTAAGAAACAAGCAATGAAGCATAAGAAAAGGAGCTAGAATTCTTTGAATATAATCAAGACTATGATCTACTCTATAAGAATCCATTCTGAGCTGGAATACTAACAAAAAGATTACAGTGGGTTCACTGGAAAACCAATAAACAAAAAACAATCTAAAACAAACCTAACAAATCCAAGCATCTAGGAGTGTTACACCCTGTATCTAAGGGATGTAGGCATCACAAACACAGACAGAGGCATCTTGGAAGTCTCCTTTTATTATTAAAAGGAGGAAAGCACATTCGTGCTATCAAGCTACAAGCTTAATCATCAAAAATGGTAGGCAGACAGATTAAACCTTTTCTGAGAAGGGAAGGGAAGAAAAGCATAGGACTTTTGTTATATGGAGATACTAAAAACCTAGGCTCCTGCTGGGAATAAAGCATAGCAGAACTGCAGCAAGAGTTCAAGGAACTTAACTTTCTTAAAAACACAGAAAGCAACCAGTGACTCTTTCTTTAGCTGTAGCCCACAAGAAGTGGTTGGCAGTAAATAATGAGAGACTGCTTCATTGGAAGTGACTGTCAAGTCCATGGTTACTGACAAGGGAAAGGAAGAACAGCAAGAGACAGATTTAACATCACTAAATAAGAGCTCACAGAAGGCAAGTCTATAAGGCGAGGAAGAGCTAATTCTCAACCGACACAATAGATACAAACAAAATCAAGAAAACCAAGCACAGCAAGAGAATAGAAAACATAGTAAGAGAATAATGACTCAGAAAAAGCACACAGAAAGGAAATAAGAAGCATAACAACAGCAGGAGAAAATGGGACAAATCAAAAAGGCTCAAGACACAAAATAAAATTCTCACAAAACAGCTTGAGGCTACCAATAAATCATTGTATCAGTACACTACTAATAGTAAGACTATTTGTCTATTATTGAGTGAAGAAGGAAAACAGATGGATTAAGAACAAGTCCTCACTAAAGAGATCAACTACAATCAGATGATTAGCACCATTAGAACCAATAAATGGGTAAAAATGCTCACCCATAGTCAGCCTACTATTGGAAACAACCATACTAACATCTTTTTTCAAGTTGGCTAGATACGATAACATTCAACCAAGTTGCCCAGGAAACCCTCTGAGCCGTCTCAAAATCAATAATCCTATCTTTGAAAGCCCATGAAGGATGCCTGAGATATCAGAAGCTTAGAAAAAGGTGAGCTATATAAACTCTTTCTTTAAAGCAAGTAAACCACCTCATCCCTCAAATAAAAAACAAAACAACTAAAATTGAGTGGGAGAAAAGGAATTGTGAAGGGCAGAAATACCTGAGCAATAACATTGGCTTGCCTTCAATTCCCAGAAAATTTAGTAAAATATATTCCAAAAAGTCTTTTTAAGGATTTGTATAATAATGAGAGGAGCAGCAGCCACCTTGGGTTTTGTCACAAACAAGCCATGTCAAACCAGTACAGCTTTCTTCCATGACAGAGTTACACAAGGGAGAAGGAATTAATGTCAAGATTTACTTGATTAATGTTTCTGACAGACTTAATTAGTGAGACTTTCTCATAGTGAAATGAGAAAGAAAGATCTTGATAGAACTACCATGGATTTCCAAAGAGTCGTAAGTGACTATATGCAAAAGAGGAGTCAGCAAGGTCAGACTGTTGGAAAAACGCTAATGCTACCTTGGAATGTACAGCTCATTAAGTCACATAATCCTACCACCTAATACTGCTCCTGTAAGTCTCAGAGGGACAACTGCAACTCATTCTGAACACAGGTCTTCAAGCCAGACAGGAACACCTGGAGAAAAGCCACAAGAGAAAAGCTACCAGATGTAGACAATACTACCTGTCAGGAAAGGCTGAAAGAACTGGGGAAACCAAGCTTACAGGTTAGAATTCTGAGGAAAGAGTCAGTTGCCTGTAACCAAAGGAAACAGAATGAGGAAAAAAAATAATTATATATATATATATATTTGAACTGCAGCAAGAGAGATTTCTATTGAAAATTAACAGTAACGTATTTAAGGACAAAGGCAGGCTGTTTGCTGAGGTTGTGGAGTCTCCATCAACGAGATCATTTTAAGAGCAGGTTAGACAAACAAGCGATGAAAGTATAACCAGTCTATGGGCCAGGAGACAGATGAATGAATGAGATAAAAACAAGGACAGAATGAAACTTTTAGATTTTATAGCAGAAACAAAAGATTCTGGACTATTACGTTCAGCTCTAGCATCAAACTTAAGGAGATATTTTTAAAAGTATAGCAGGAACCAAATAAGTACCTGAGACCCAGTGCACACACTTAGAATAATGTGTTTAACGAGCTTTGATTATGAAGAAATTGAGGGGTAATTTTGTCACGCTAAACAAGTACTTTCACAAAAATGGACTCTTCAGCAAGGAAGATCCCCAAACCCACACCAAAGAGCCATGGTCTATTCAGCAAGGATACTTTTGTAACAGAATGAAATTACAATAGCTGTTACAGTAAGATTGTAGCATAGCATTTCTTCACAGAGTAAGCAGCTATTTTAGACTAGCAGCTAGTCTGGCTACTTGGCTAACATGAGATTTAAAAGGTAAAGAAAGCTTAGTTAAATTGGCATGGTTACAAGCAGTGCTGTAAAAGATGGTTGCTTGGACTTCAGTCTGCTTCCTAGAGCACAATTACAAATTTTTAAAAAAACAACAACACAACAAAAAAACACCAAAAACAAAATAGAAAAAACAACTTTGAAGAAAATTAATTCTATTTTTCAGTCAAATCAACTGTCTTTTAATATGTACCAAGGTATCCACTTACCAAAACTGTTGTCCATTAATATTTTAAAAGAAGATAAAAAGCTCTACAACCAGTAGAGTCTACCTAAGACACTTCACAGTGGGGAAAAACAGGACCACAAAGCTCAGCTTCCTGGGTAACTACCCAGCTCCTGACACAGCTGTGCTCAGCTGCTCAGTGCCTACCCACCTGACACCCACATGCATGCTCTCCATGGATGTACAAGTAAAAGTGGAATTAGGGAGACAGAAAAAAATGACAGGCTAATTAGAAGGATAAATCTGCAATGTAGCAGTTGGATGTGCAGCCATCCTTTATGCCTTTTCTACCACTATTTTCTGGCATTATAAGCCTATCCAATAATTTCCTGTCAAGCAGGCCAAATAGATCAGGATGTCTTAAAGACATCCAGAAAGAGGAGCTACAGTCATCCTACCTGTTCACTAGGGTTGATCAAATTTGGCTTAAGAGGAGGAAAGGAATAACCACAACATCATATTGGTGAGTCAGATGCAACAGGTGCCAGGAAGACATCATCTTCCAGTGAACCTCTCATGGTTTAACAAAAGGGATCCATGCTCCACTAAACCCCAGTAAACCCCACTAAGCAGAGACACCTACAAAAGAAATATAATAATCAGATTTAACACCTCCCTGACCACGTGCTAACATTTACTAATATAAGTAAGACTGTTCCTGTACTCATCCAAACTCAATGTATAGGTATGCCCACTACAAAATATCAATTCTTGGTGAAGAATATTAAGACAAGGACACTAAAAATTTACTAGTCATAAATACAAAGCCTTAAAAGCATCAATAAAGGCAGAGTCCACTGCATCTACTTTTTTTTTCTGATCATGAGTTAATAAAACCATTTAAAAGCTTTGTATGAAACTTCAGAAAATAAAATTATTCAAGCAAGCTATACAAAAGAACATATTTGTGGCAGAAGTGTCAGAGATAGGACAATGCAAGCAAAATGAAACAGTGAAGAATAGCTTCCTGCTGTTAAATAGAAGCAAATACATGAGTCACAAAGAAACCATAGGAAATTCTTTTCTCATCTGAAGAATTCATCCCTAACTTGAGAAAACAATTAAAATGTAAAAATACTATTATTTGAAAGTATTTTTTAATATTAGGGCAATACCTCGAGTATCCTCAAGTTGTAATATCACACACTATGTATTAGTCATTTCACCAAGACTTCATGGAAAAAGCTAACGATAGGAATGTCAGCTTTCTCAGGATTACCATAAATATTAACAGGCTTGGGAGTAACTTTCTTTAAAGGATTGTTTAGTGCCTTCAGTGCAAGGGCGGTCTAACACTGGTTAGGATCCTCTACGCTTTAACAGAAAAGAGACAGATTACCATAGACTTCTTTCAGTTTAGCTGCCAAATAAGCAGAAATAATTTACTGACAGAGAGGATAAGCCAATCTCACTAACAGGTAACATCATTAGGTGCAACCTGTTGACTTCAGACTTGGTTTCTGAACTGGCTACACATTTAAGACAAATACTCATTTCTGGGGCCTTAGCCAAAAGCCACAAAGGCAAGCACACATTCAGACTTCTATCTGAAAGCTCTACTTGAACTTTGGGAATAAATTCTCACACAACATTACTAGTAAATCCTAGAAACCAGAACAATTTCCCAAACCTCACACAATCACTACTTTTTTTTCAACTGATGAAAAATTAGAATGTAGGTTCAGAATTACTTTAAATATTGAGAAAATAATATTATTCATTCTTGTTATGAAGACATAAGACACAGCTGTCAAGTTTTAAAAAAATACAGCAAGCAATCTAAGTAATATTTGAAGTATGCATGATGAAGTGTCATGGCTTCCCCATAATTCTGAAAAACAGTAAGCTAGGTCACCAATGACAACACTTTTGAAAACTCTAAATAATAATTAATATTTAACTTAGTTACTATGCAATGTTCCTCAGTACAAAGTTCCTCCTCCTACATAAGTTTAAAATTTATAGCTAGTGGAGAATACTGCACAAGTATCGTAGCCTGTTTTCAGGACAAAAAACAATCCACTGAAATAATAAGAATCTTTTTTAAAACAGTGTATACCTGAAAATTATAGAAGTTTAATTTTGTCCACTTTTATTGCTGTGGTTCAGATCTGTAACCACTTATGACACTAACATAAAAAACTCCCAACCAACAGGCAGCTTCAGGCTGCTGCTGCAAGCTGTCTCAAATCACAGCAGACTCCAGTACAATTCCCTGCAGACTCCCTGAAAAGAAGTGGAGAATTACAGTATCGGGGAGATCAATCTTGGGAGTAGCCAGGAAAAAGAACATAAAATAGAGATGATCACACAGATAAAACTGCAAGGTTTCTTCTGACAGTAAAGGAGTGTTCTACCTCCTGCTGAGTGACAAAATAAAACCTTAATTCATCTGAAGCGTATTCCAGTGAAGATCTGGGTTTCAACTACACATTACCTGTAGCCACATAGATAAGTTATGACCATTAAAATAAAAACTTCAAGTGAACCTCAGCTAAACCACTAACTTGCCATCTGTTGTGGCAGCAGCTTATTGAAGATAAGCAGCCTGGAAGCATTACAGCAATTAAGAAATCTTTTGGTCATTAACTCCACACCAATTAAACACTAAAGGGTGGCAAAACTGTATGTGGCTCAGAATTGCTTTTTAAGTCAAACTCTTCTGTTCCCAACAACTGGTTGCACTATGAGACTTGGTGTAGCAAAGAACCTTGAAACTCATGCATGTCTTTGTACATCAGCATCCCTAACAAGTGTGTGAGGTCTTCTAATTCAAAAAAATGTACATGCACACAAAGTACTCACTTCATGCCCACATTTACATAGCAACATCTTTAATCCACATTAAAAAATGCCATGTTTTAAAAAGCTTGGCTACATTCACACACACGTATGAACACGCATATACACACATTCTCACTCACGCATAGAATCATAGAATGGTTTGGGTCTGTCCATGAAAGTGTTTCTGGGCTTGTGTCAACACTAGTTACCCAAATTTAGAGCCAAGCACCCATCTTTGTGAAATACTTCCTATAACAAGTTTGAAACAGATCAACTATTGGGTTTAATACGGTTACAGAATTTGAAAGCGGTTCCTTAACTTCTTGTAACATTCCCAAACTAACCAAAGTCTGCCTATGAAAAAATGTTACCTCAAGGTATTTTTGAATCACACTGCTAGTTTGTTGCATCTAGATCAATGGAAAAAAATACTTAAAATTGGAAAATGGCTGAACTATCCTTGTGTCCAATTAAGTGGTAACACCACCCTCCCTGTTTTCCAAGAGCTCTCTGCTCTGAGAGCTAAAGCTACTATTTCTAAACATATTAGGAAAAAAAAAAACAAAAACAGAAAACAAGCTTTAGCTTCAAAAAAAAAAAACAACAAAAAATCACCTCAGCTTAAAAGCAAAATCAGATCTCAAATACAGAAGAAATTCCAAAGTTAGCAGTGCTCACAGTTAATGCACTGACACCAACCACATCAAGACACAGTTGGTAGCACTAGTTCTCATCCTTTGAAAAAAGCCTGATAGAGAAGAAGCGGGTGGCAGGGTGCATTCAAGGCAGGCACCCCTGCCTAAAGCCACTTCTTTTGTTTGCTGCCTTTGATGCAGTCACGCCAGCACAAAGCTTAAAGGAGAACAGGAGTCAAGGTAGAATCTTACAGCACGTTACAGAACATTACGTATATATTACATTTAATACAGTTTCCTACAAATTTCATCACTAAACACAATGAGATACAACCTAATAAAGAAATACAGTCATGGCTTGCATTAATAGACTTCTTCCAGAAGCAGGATTCAGCTGACAGCCTTCTTTTCTTTCCCTCACTTTACAATGCTGATATAATTAAATTTATTTTGTCACTAAGGACAGACACTCAAAACTTATGAAGGACATGACCAAAACTTATTAGTCAAGTTTTTTTAAAAAAATTGGTTACATAATGTCACGCTCAGTTAATAAGTTCAAGAGACTTTCTTTCACGAAGTCACTTGTCTATTTCAAAAGGCTAAGCATATTTCATGTAACATCAATAATACTTGCTCTTTTACAGCTCTTTCTCTCCTCAGCCACATTAACTCTTCTATCATCCAAGGGAAAAAAGACCTCTTAGTCTTATTCTGTCCTTCCAAAGACACCATCTTTACTCACTAACCACTGACTTCTCTGAACTTACCAGATCTTTAACTGCCACCTGTTTCTTCTAACAGATCAAGAAAATAAAAACATATACTCAAAACAACCTAAGAAAGCAGTATTTTGCTTCATACAAAAAACATCCTGGTGCTGTTCCAGGACCTTGTTCAGGTGTTGGTCTAGTTGACACACATGCAGGTTTACAGCTCCTGAAGAGTTGCCAGTGGCACAGGCAGACGTTTAACGGACACGGCTGCGCAGCAACCGAGCTCTGGTGCACCAGCGCTGGCAGGAGCCAGCCAACCGTGCCAGTCCACAGCCGTGCTAAGTCCACCTGGGAGGCAGATTGCTGCCATGAATCCAGATCCTATATTAGCTTAGACAACCAATTTTAGATAAATGAGATGATGTTCAGGAGATGGATGGTCCTAACACAACACGTTTTTTTCCCCACTCCCCTTCCCAATAGCTTTCTGTGTTGTTAACTGAAATGCCCATTACCACAACCTTCCTTCAGCTTCTGATGCTGTAGGGGAACATGCTTATTACTGTACCCTTTGCTCTCCAACACCCTCTTTGGGGCAGAATATCAGTGGTTACTTCTGCTATGTTTGCAGATTTCCTAAAGGAGGTGAATGAGACCTTAAGAGGAAGGACAAAAAAAAAAAAAAATACACAAAAGCACCTCTCAATTACTTCACTGATTCTCCACACAAGACTAAGTACTAAAACCCTTAGCATCGCTTTATGTTGCCAGTGTTTACACTCCTAATTCAGAAAATGACTGATAGTTATGGGTCCATGGAAGCCTTTCTATTTTCACAGGACAACTACTGGATTTAATTACTATAGCTAACTTATCAACCATATAATATTTAATAAACAGATATCAACCACTAGAGCTTTAAAGTTTATATATAATACACGCATCACTAGGATATAGAGCTTACCTCTTCAGCACTCACAGACTTGAGACATAAACCAATCACTACCTAGTCCCCTACACTGGTTGGTTTCACTTGGTTGGTTTCAGTTGGTTTCTGTTATTTTCAAAAAGAGCAACAACTGACTTACGGATCAAAATGAGCAAAACTGATATTGTAGTGCAAACCATGACCAAACATTTCAATAGCATAGGCACAATCAATATCTAGAAGGATAAAGATGGACATCTGAAAATTTAGCTCTGGTACACTGAAGTGGCCTGGGCTGCCAGCCGGACACTTCTGTCCAGTCTGCTACCTTTCCCTGAAGAGGATAAGGAACAGCTATTTAGAGCAGCAAACACTGCCCCAACAGCTGATCACATCCTCCATCTTTGTGCAGCTCAACACAGACCACTGAATCGCTGCTAAAGTAGCTAAATAAAAAAAATCCAGCAGCTTTTTCTAAGAACAATTCCCACACGTGCACACTCGAAGAATTTTGTTCTCGCTGCCTATAGTGGCACAGGGCTCCCGACCCCACCTACACCGGCAGCAATTCACCTCTCACTGCCACTTTCTAAGATGAGTTGAAGATGACACAGACCATAAAAGAAGCTCTAAAGCCCAGATGTCATGGCTGACAAGTCTGCTCTAGATCAAGGCAGTCTATAGCTCTGGACTTCAAAATAACAATTCCTGTGACGCTGTAAAAACATGAGTCTTTACCTGGATGATTATGGTGAGATGTTTTGAAGTTCCTTCAGAAGCAAGCACTTGAGAAAGTTATTACAAACCAGTTCAACAGATCGATGTGTTAAAGGAGGACTACGGTAAAGACCACCTGTACATGAGGGCTTTGTGACATTCCACCTTAAGTAACACCACAGAGGCACCTGCAACCTATTCTGTTTTATTTCTCTTCCTTTTCTAAAGGAAGAAGCCATAACTAAACAGGCAAGTAAAGGCATAGCATTGCCTCCTAAGATATTTCCATACCATGCAACTTTGGGCACCCAACTTGTACCAAAGTCCCTCAAGGCTTCCTTCAGTGAAGAATGGAACAAGAAAGCCACCCAACAGTGATGCAGACCAGGAGTGCCTCCCTCTCAGATGCCTGAGCAAGTTCTATCATTACTCTGAATTGAGATGGGGAGAACAACATTGGTGGCCTGTGCAACAGAAAGTAAGTTGATTACTTAAAAACATGGTTAAAGTTCACATTCCAGGAAAGGTTTTCTCCAGCACTAGCACTGGTCCAACCGGAACAACTTCAGTTCAACAGCCTTGAAGGCAACCCCATTTTCACCCAAAAATCCACTTTGTAAACAGTGCTCAGAGTAACTTCTGAACCACTAAAGCAGCTCTACAGTCCATAAAAAAAACCCCAACAAACCTATGGAAAAGATATAAAAGAGAAAATACACTTCACAAAAATAACTATGTTGCTCAGATCTATCTTTAATACTATTTCCAGTGTGTTTCCTCACATGGCTAGGAGGTGAAGGTCAGTAATATAAGCTGCCTTGAATTTTTACAATATAAATTAAGTAATTCTCATGTCATAAAAATAATGGCATATTTATTTTATTCATTCTCAGACAAGTCCCAATTTGGGCAGTTCCTATGACAACACTAAGAGCAGCATTATAAATGTCATTTTCCAGGTAAACTTCTAATTTACAGCACAAGTAATCTGGAACCTGTAGATTAAGATATTAACAGAGAAACAGAACTGCAACCTTCTTCTATGCATTGAACTCAAATTTTTCTGTTTAATTATCCTAGGAAAATTTCACATATGGAATACTCCTCAAAACACAGAAGCCCAAAGCTACTTCTGCCGCTATTAAAATCTAAGTTACCACAAGAAAGCAAAAAGTATAAACTTTTTCATTACCTTAACAAGAGGATATACAACCTCCTTTCCCTCTAGTGGAGGATCCCAAACACATATTACATCTTCTTTGATTACCCAGATGCTTAAAAAACCTGGAATACTGCCTAGCACATCCATGAAGCCCTGTATATCCCAAGCAAGGCAAGTTTATTTCTCAGTTACTTACACTAATAACTTCAACTCCAGCAGACCTGCATATGTTCAGGATCACCCTTGCTACACTTACATCAGGGGTAAACATTACAGGCACCAAACACCTCCAAGGTGAATTTCCACATCCACTCAGCTCTCCAGGCAAGGAGAAGAGTAAGCCTGGATGCCTTCCTTACACAGCCTGTAAAGGAGAAGGGATATAAGGGCACCCCTCAAGATGGGATACCACTACAAAAGAATAAATGCCATAACCAAGCAAATAATGTGATCTTAAACACTTAAATGGAGCTGTGGGTACTGTTTGGGATGAAAAGAATTGCAGGACAAGAACTGGACAGAACCCTGAATATTCTAATCAATATACACCTATTTCAGAAGTAACAAAGTTACAAATTAAATCAACAAGGTGTCGTTTTCACAATCAGGAAATAAAAGTTTGGAAAGGAAGGGAGTCACTATTGTCCAGAGTAAAAGATTTTTCTCAGTCTCTCTCTCTCTCAACCATTTTGCAACCAATACAGCAAGGTGAAGAATAAAAAAAAAATTCTTTACTTTCACGCCCAGACTCAAACATCTCACAAAAAGAGCCATAGGAGGATGATTAGCTACGACAGATTAGACCCTGCTGAATCAGACGCAAGTTTTTTGAACACACTTTCCACATGTTTCATTTAACAATTCATAACTGATTATTCGCGTTATCAATTGACTGTGACATAGCAGGTGCAGGAGGTGGGAGAGAAATGGAGTACTTGGGGATTGGATATACGTCAAGGTCATGAGTACACACAGGCACACACTTCCCAGCAGCACTATTATAAGACCTGAACGAATCACTAATAGGTGCGCCTGTGATCTCAGATACATTAGCTGAAAAATGCCTTAACTTATCATGGGAAGAAGCTAAGAATGAGCTATTAATGTGAAATGTTATGCAACCATTAAGCTTGTTTGAAAGTTTGAAGCGTTCTAGTTAGATTCATTTAAGCCACAATAGATTCTCTTTCTAAACCAGCATGGTAACTAAACCAAACCCTATGAGTTTCAATCCATTCTATTTTCTTTTACTAAAAAAACTAGCAGAGCATAAGCTCCTCAGGGCAGGGACTACATGTCTATTTAAAAACAAACAAAAAAAAGAGTGACTGCATTTAATCAGAGGAACAAACATGCTACTAGACTATATATATATAAAAAAAAAAAGAGTTAATTTTAACTGAATATTTTGTGTGTTTTTAAATACCTGCCTCCTCAGCCTGAACAACAGAAGTTAGAATACTATTTTACTATTGAAATATATCTAGTTAACCTGAGCATTGACAAAAACTGGCCAAAATAAGTTTGCTTTTGGTGAGGAGGAGGCCCTAGATAGAAGTACAAAAGCTAGCTATTTGCTGAACTTCCGAGCTCCTGACAAAGCTCCTCTTTTGTATGCTACTTCTTTTGAATGTTTGAATCATGGAGGGGGAAGAGAGAAAAGGGAAAAATCTCAAACAACAAACCAAAGACAGATATTGGTAAAACGCAATTAACTACTAAGCTGCTGAAAAAAAAAAATGGTCTAAAAGGTAGCAACTCATGGTCTACTATGTAAAGAGGACCTATTTAAAAAGCAGTATCTAATAATAAAGGAACAGTACAGCAAAATATTGAATAAAAATTCTAAAACGGAGAGCTCTAAAATGTAAGAAGACTGAATATATTACTACACTTGACCAACAAACGATACTTGCAAAAATGCAAATGTAAGAATTGTAAAATGTCTACTAAATTATTCACCTTGATAATACAAGATAAGCCAGGCCTGTAACAAAAACTACTACTGTAGCTGATCAGCCATTGACACACAACTCTTCCCTTCAAAGTACCTGAACATCCAAAGGAACAGCCAGTTTTACTACAGTACTATCCATGAGTTATGCAGTGGTTGATAAATGTAATCAAACGCAGTTCAAAGAATCAATAATCCAACTGTTAGTAAAAAAACGTATAGGATCAAATTATGAAGGCCTGATGCATTGTGCTGCTGAGTTTAACAAAGAAAGCAAGTTCTATTTCTTTTATATATATATATATATATAAATAAAACTTCAACATTTTTCTTTTATTGTGTCCTTATAAATTACTGCTACTGATGGGATACTTGCCTCTTTTCTCCATAACATAGCCATAAATAGCTCTTTAGGGAAAATACGTAACTCCTAGGGAAGCCCTGCAGTCGCAACACACAATTAAGTGACTTTGTTTCCAGTTCCACTTGAAGTCGACACAGTTACAGGCTTCCAAAACTGAGATACCGCCTTGCACTGAAACCCTGCCAAAGCATCCTTAATTTCACAATAATTCTAAACAGTGCTAGACAGGATGAATTTGGATGCCATAAAGTATGTGCATGGGGCAAAGTAGCTTCCAGGAAGATTCCATTAGGAGGTGCCCACTTGCATCCCAGAACAAGACTTAGCATGTGCTCTAATGCAGAATTTAGCCTACAGTCTTAAAAAAACACTCCAGATAAGATGTATAAAAACCTTAATTAAAATATATTTGTTAGGTCTAACAGGCCTAGCTAGAATTTCAATACTGGCACATGTGTTTTTAGTTTCAACCATAAATAATGGCCATTTTTAAAAGTCCATTCAACCTGCTTTATAATACATGTTGAAAGCAGACCTCATTCTGAACAATTACTGACAGACAAGAACACAGAGCACACACGCATCACTCCTTAAACGCCTTGTTCCACTCTGTATTTTAGACAAGTTTTGGAAGAAGCACCTAATAGAACATTAGAAGGATGTGCCTACAACGTCCAGAGTGGATGTCCTAAAACCAGCAAAGTGACAAAAGCTGGAACCGGAAAGCCCTCAAATAAATCGAAAAACATCACACTTTGCAGCAAGTATGAAATTCTGTGGGTTTTTTTATATTTTATATACTTTCAGAGATGAAACATTCAAGTTTGCACAGCAGAGGTGGCTGATGATCTCTCTTACCAATTAAATGGAACATCACAATATTTTGTTGCAAGATAAAAGTAAAGCAACTCTGGTTGCTACTTTACAGCTATTAGTGAGCTGCTTACTCTCCACTGAGCCAAAACAAATATCACACCTAATTTAGAAGTGATCAGTCATGTAAAATACAGTCTTCTCTCTCAACTTCATCCAGAAAAAACATATACTAGTCTTTCACTCAAAGAACCACATCTTGTTTTGAATATGTACCTTTAACTAGCAATTTATTAACCATTAAGGAGTTTGCATTTTCATGTAAGCAATAGTCATGTAATGATGTTTTAAGACTTCACCTTTGCAACAAGATTGGTTTTATCTTTCAAGTACTGGAAACTTTTACATGTCCCTACTATTGGAAAAGTATTGGAAATGTCAAGAAAAAGGTCACTGAAACCAATATGGAGTAGTAGCACCAACTATAAAGAAGTATTAGAATATAAGAGTTCACCTTTCAGAAACAGAGCACATTTATCTCTCCTCCATATTCTAATATGCTTATTTTTTGATTAAAAAACGTCTGCCTTGCAGGTTTATTCTAGCTTAAATAGCTGAGCTATTTAACAAAAAAATTTTTTTTCCCCATTTGTCCATCAGTCTTCAGAATCACTTGTACCACACTTAAGTGTAATGCTAACCATTTGAAAAATCGCATACACATCCAAGACTACAAGCAAAAAAAAAAGATCAGTTTAGAAGCAAAAAAAGATCAATTTAGACAAAGGTACAAATGCATTTAAAAATCACATCTTGTGCATACTTGTAAGAGTATAAATAACACACCAGTACATGTAATACATAGAAGTATTTCCCCAGCAATTAAGTGCTAAAATACTGGATTTAATTTTTAAGATAGGACTTATACTTTCCAAGTGAAGACTCCTGAAGCCTTAGAAATTTTTTAGGAACTACACAGTCTGAAAGAAAGAAGTAGGAAAACTAGTAGTGATGTTGCTCTTTTACGATGAATTTCAGAAAAAGATCTGATCCTGTGCAATTGAGAACCCAAGTTCTAGACTACACATAACAACAGGATACAAACGTAGCAAAATATCAGGAATAGCAGATCCTCCACTATTTGAATCACATCAATGCTCCACTCTACGCATCACTCCACTGCTTGTTTTAATTTCCTTGGCACTAACATGTTTATTCCAACAATACTGAAGAACCTGCACCTGGAAGAACTTGCAATTGAAGATGCGAAACAAAACAAGACACATCTTCCTGCTAGAGGCTTGACTAAAACAGAATTTAGTAATGACTCACAAAGTTACAAATAAAATCTTGCACATCTCTTCACCATCACACACATCATGCTTCTGGACATCTAAATCATGTAAGGACTACTGTCCCAAAAGGAAATTTTGTGCCAGAAATAAAAAGGAAATAAGTGTCAGATCATGCAGACATAAAGAAATGGTTAATCCAAAGCACTGTGGATTTTGGGTAACCAACAACAGGAGAGCGGAATGACAAGTTTAAAAGAGAAAAAGAAAAAAAGTTCATCTATAATCATCAAATTGCTTGTTGACCTAGCAAAAGAGACGGGCACAAAATTGCACAGAGAACAAAAAAACCCACATTTGTTACATCATGGTATTTCAGGCACCCTACATCACAAAAGCGAATTCAATTCAATTCTCCCTTCAATTCTCTCTTCAATTCTTCAATTTCTCCCTCACATGTAAAGCAAGTTTATGAGAGCAAGGGAGGAAACTGAGCATGCTATATGAC
>NW_009953655.1:3491973-3492505 GCF_000747805.2 Chaetura pelagica | reverse complement strand
TGATACCTAAACGCAAGCTTTGTAGAGATAACAAAAAAATGGGGTAACCTTTCTTGAGATGCAGAAACGTAAACTTACTTACTCTTTTGTCACTTGACATAGGATACCTTGCCGAAGGCCCAAAGCTTGAGCATTTTTTCTTGAAAAAAGACCGATTAAACTGCATAATCTGCTCCCAATAAATTTCCCTATATTATGGAATAATGTAACAGATCTACATCGTTCTGACACACCAGAGTGCAAATCACAGCCCAAGCTACCATGAACCTCCTGTGCTTAAAGTTGTCTGCTCCATAAAGGGGAAAAAAATACACAAAGGTATATTTTTGCTTTTTCAAGGCCTGCCCACCTATTTCTTACAGCTCCTTCCTTAAAGGCGGGCCCTAGCCTGAGGATCCCCCGAGGACGGGAACCCTGGAGCTGGCTCCTGCCAGGATTTCAGGAGAACCCCCAGGACAGCTCGGCCCCGAGCAGCCTGCGCTGTCCTTCCCCCACAAAGGGTGGGGAGCCGGGGACGCTGCCCAGCCCCACC
>NW_009953655.1:3461732-3490883 GCF_000747805.2 Chaetura pelagica | reverse complement strand
CCTGGGGCCGGTGCTGCAGGCCTTGCTGTGCCCTGAGGTGCCCCGGGGCTGCGGGTGGGGCTGGGAGAGGCGCTTCCACAGCCCAGCCCCATCCAGCCCGGCTGCTCCTCTGCCTGCCCTCACCGACAAACCGCTGCAGCTGCCCCCAGGGTTTCCTCAGGTTGTCACCCAGGACACAGGGTCACAAGCGTGGGCCCAGGAGGGGTGATTCCCCTGGGGTGCTGCGTCCAGGCCTGGGCCCCTGGATACAGGAAAGACATGGAGGGGCTGGAGCTGGTCCAGAGAAGGGCAGCAAAGATGGTGAAGGGTCTGGGGGACAAGCCCTGTGAGGAGCATCTTAGTCTGGAGAAAAGGAGGCTGAGGGGAGACTGTGTCATTCCCTGCAACTCCCTGAAGGGAGAGGCTACAGCAAGGGGGGGGGTTGTCTCTTCTCCCAAGTGAGGAGCAACAGAGCAAGAGGAAACGGGCTCAGGTTGTGCCAGGGGAGGTTCAGATGAGGTATTAGAAAAAAAAATATATCCACTGAAAGGGTGATTAAGCACTGGAACAGGCTGCCCAGGGAGATGGTTGAGTCTCCACCCCTGGAGGTGTTTAAGAGACATACATGTGGGGCTTAGGAGCATGGACTTGGTAGGGTTGGGTTAACAGTTGGTGGAGAGAGTTTATGGTTGGACTCGATGATCTCAAAGGTCTTTTCCAAATGGAGTGACTCTGTGATTCTGTGAAATACTGTAATGCTGGGCTTTGACATGACTGGGTGGCATGATGTGAAAATAGTAGATCCGAGGACATTAAACCTGGTGATAACTTGTGGCAGGATAAAATTTGATTGCAGAATGTAAGTTCTGGTGGCGCTGTGCAGCAGCGATGGTGAGTCGGGGTGTGGTTCAGGGAGGCCAGGATGCTTGCCTTCCATTCACTGATGACCAAACACGCTTGAAAGGTCACAGAAAAGACAGCTCAGGACTTTGGGGAGGGAAATGGCAGAAGGCACTAATTTTAGCATGTCCTGATGAGTGGTTGGCAGCTCCAGGGGAAGCCGGCGTTCAGGCTGAAGCTGCTCCAAGCTTGGCTTGCCTTGGTGCACACAGAGGAGCTTTGCGTGTACACGCAGGCAGCTGTGAAACCAGGAGAACATGTTTGTTCGTTCTGTGGTCTGGTAAATGGTGAGTTTTTGGGGCAGGGCCCCATCCTCCAGAAGCACATTCAATGTGCAGCACTCACAGCATGGCAAATAGCAACGGCAGGAGTAGGGGAGATGTAAAACTCCTGCAGTTCTATGCAGCTTTTTGCCACAAACAAATACATTCTAAGTATAAATTCGAAGCTGGCTTCATGTGACATCTCTTCTTAATAGATGGCATTATCTTCAGAGCTCACATCTTTCACTGGAAGTGGTGACACGTCTTATTTCAGTCTTTAGGGCTGCCTTTATCTTCCTTTCAGAATTGTATTTTCACTTGGCCTCTGATCGTTTAACACCATGCTTCTGAAATAAAGATTACAGCTCTGGCAGTCCCTCTATCCTTTATGTATTACAGATAAAAAGCAGTATTATGAGAAGCTATTATAGTAAAATCACTCAACCGTGCAGGAAGTAAAGTAATATTACTTAGTCTGACATCATAGCCTTTAATTCCCATACTCTCATTATAAAAACATACATATTTTCCTTTTACACTTCAGAAAATAAGGGCTATACAGATTACTTTCTTTTTTTTTAAATTCAGTTTTCAATATTAAAGAAAATTCACAATGTGGGACTGTGAGTTTGTATGAACTGTGTGGATCAGGGTCTTTTTTTAAACCTGCAAGTAAATACTAGTGCTCAGGGAAGTGAAGTATCTTTATGGTTTTGAACTGAACTCAGCTACCACACCTTGTTTTTAACTTTTTTTTAACATTAGCTGCTGAGCCAGTAGGTTGTTTTAGAAATGAACTTGCCACTTTGGCGGTGGATTTGAACGTTTGTATGAACTGGAACAAAAGGGAGAGGAAATTCATCTAACTCCTGTGAAGACCTACAACTAAGTTTCTTGCTCTTACTTGAATCAAATTACTTAAAATGATCACTCCACCTCATCACTAAGAAAATAAACTCAGTCATTTGAACAGACTAATTGACCTCATTGTTAATTTAAAGTGTGGTAATGCACAACAAAATCCTTTGGGGAGCAGGGGAGGGGGGGAACTATTTATGCACTGAAAAATTGTCAATTTTTCCAGGAATGACATGTATAAAAACTTATGGCATAAGCAGTGCAGATCACCGCAGGGGTTTCTCATGCTCTTCCTTTGAACCAGCCAAGTTTCAGCAGCATTGTAGTTTTCTCCCTGAGCCATGAAGTAAATAAAAAGGCTCTGGAGAATTGTGCAGATCACAGTTACCTTTGGGTTCTGCCTTGAAGATGCCCAAGTGGCTGGGAAAACTCAGCCTCGTTCTACTGCCTCGCTGGAGTGTTTGTGCCCACCTCCCATTGCACACACAGGGATGTAAGGAATCTGTACACTGAACTGTTGTTACAACTGCAATTTAAAAAATGAGAGATCTGCTAATGGTTATTGTTCTTGAAATAATAGTCTCCATGATTAAAATTTTGGGTTTCTTTAGTTTCAAGGGGTTCTTAATTACGCATTTGGTTCCCAGTTCTGCAAATGCTACTTGGTGGCATCTGTGATACTGAAGTCAAAGGAACAACTCACACACCAGACAGCTCTGTGAAGAGTGTAAAGCCTTCCTTCTGTTCTCCATTGTTCTCTAATTACCCAGATTGAGGTTTTTTTACATTTCCAAAACCTACTTCAAGGTCCTGATTTTCCCTCCGTTTTCCCCATATTGCTGCAGTTTTGCTGAGGACCTGGGGCTTTTCACTGGCATCAATATTACACAACTCAAGCAATTTGTCAGTGTAATTATTCTGCAACCAGCAGTAACTTCTCTTTGCTGTCCAACAAGCTGTCATTGTAATAGCAAGTTCATTTTTCCAAAAGGCTCCTCTACAGGCGAGTGAAGATGCACATGTGGGCAGAGGGGAGCATGTGTTCACACGTAAGTGAAAGCAGTTAGAAAATGCTGAGCCCAGACACTTCATCTCACGTGAGAGTTGACAGGGGCTGTGGTGTTAAAGGTCCATGTCACTCACCTCCCGAGCCTGCCCAGTCTTTTCCCCAGGTTGGGTTAGAAGCACCTACAGTACTGGCCCTTGCCACAGCACAGTGTGAGACAAGATAGAGCTCTTCCAGGCTTGCACTTCATGATCCTTGTGCCAAATTCACATCCTACCACTATTTGGAAAGCACCTGGAGATGACCAAGGTTTCACAGAGGAGCTGTCTGTGCAACAGACTGAAGCAACAGCACAGCACAGACCTACACACGGGGCCTTCTACCAGCTTCTCCCCAGCTGCCAATTACCTTATTCACTTACCCAGTGCTGGTGAATCTGAGCTCCTCCTGCATACATTGCATATGGACAACAAGGTCCTGGATGGCCCTCATGGAGTCCTAGGCACTGCCTCCTTTCAAAGCAGGAAAATGTTCTCAGAATAAGATTATTGATGTTCTGGCTTTAGCTGATGTTGAGGCAGTGTTTTAGTTGTTTGGTGGGACTTGGTGGGACTAAACTAAAGAATCACAGAATCATCATGGTTGGAAAAGACCTCTAAGATCACCTAATCCAACTGTCCACCTACATGCAAGCAATGCCATTCTTCTAGCAAGGCTTTCTGTGAACCCAAGGACTGCAGGTTTTCATTTAGATGGCCAAATACACCTTCACTTAATCTCCTCTGGAATTTGTCCCACAGCCAGATGCCTCAGCTGAGAAAACGTTATCTAATGCTGAAGAGGTTTACAGCAAAATAAAAGGAATCTCATGTGTCATATAATAAAATTGTATTTGAGGGGCTTTGTGACCTCTTTGGTTTTATAGTTATTAGCTTTTTTCTAGGCAATCTTCACTGGTCCTTAAACAATGTGTTCTTTAAAGCTGTAATCACAGAGGTCTTGAAGAAGGTCAGAGTTGCTCCAGAGCATCCACTATGGAGAAAAATAACCCAGGGAAACTTTGACTTGGTACCTGCTGTAGCTGAGAAGATGTGATTCCTGGGTGCTGGTTCACAGTGCCAGTGCTGGAAGACCCCTGTGTTGTGCTGAACTTAGAAACAAATTGCTGAGATACAAAAGCAAGAATTTCTCTTTTCCTCCAGAATACCTCAGTAAATAAACTGAGCAGAAGTCTTAAAATGGAAATGTTAGAACGTGTGTGTCTACTGAACTGATCTTAATTCAGCCACTTTTTCCCCAATGTTCCTTTAGTTCTCAACTTTTTCTCCCCTCGAAGGAAACTCTTTTGGCCTGTTCTGAAGAATGTCTTCTGAAACAAATCCTGCTCTTCCTAAGGCATTGCTTAGTTCAGGCCACTGACACGTGTGATGCCACGGAACCACACTCTGTGCCAGCTGACATTTTACAGAATGAAATGTGATGCCTTTTGGCATTAAAAGCCACGTTGCTGTCCCTTGTTGACTCTTGAAACAGTTGCAAAGAAACATTTTGCACATCAGTACTTGTACCACAGGTAGGACTCTGCACTGGTTCCAATTTATCCTAACAAGACCATGAGCTGTAGCTCTAGGTAGGGAATGGTACATACCTGGAGGCTGCAGGCAGGCACCTGGAGGATGTCCTACCAGCTATACCAGCTGCAGTTCAAAATGAAGCACAGCAGCTTGGACACATCTGCCCACAGATGCTTCTGAATCTTAAAAATAAATTGTACAGGGAATGAAGTTTCATCTCCTGGCTGGAGTTTTGGAAAAAAAATCCCATTTCCACCTTCCAGCACAGATGCTAGCCTACACACTCTGAGCTTTTCTGGGGTGCTGGGAGTGTGAGGAGGATATTTCCATAGAGTTATCTTCTCTATTTGCAGAGTCCCTGCACAGGGGAAGACTCAGCAGCAGTTGCCTTGCTCGCAGTTTCCAGTCCCACCTGCTCAGCCAGCCCTGTGCCTCAAGGAGCCTGAGCTCTCTGCTCCCTCTGAAGGCCACAGTCATCAGGGATGTTCACCTTCTCTGCCTTCTGTTGCCATCATTATTGCAAATAACTCTTAAAATTAAGGACTGGCAACCATGCCCCGAGAGGTTTCCCAGAATTTTGGGTTGGTTCTGCCCCTGCCAGGTCAGAATTACTCTGATAGTGTTTCTTCTGCTTCCAGCTATTGCCATATAACACGGTTTGGGGCTATTTTGACCCTTTCACCTTTTAAAAGATGTTAAATCCATCCATCAGTTTTAATCCAAGGTATGACAACTGAAGGATCAGAACTTGCCTCCTGGCAGCTATTAGCACCTACAAGCACATGTCCAATTTAATTGCAAGTTGTACTGATAGGAGCATGTTCTGCTTTTACACTCAATTGATCTGGAGCTTTTTTACGTCATCTAAATAAACGATGCAGTTTGTGAGTTCTTCTTAGAGTTTATCTTTCTGCTTCTTTGGCTTTTAAATTTATCACCACAGGGGGAAAATAGTATCTCATTGCTCTTCTGTTAGCTGTTTCAGCATAATATCCGTAATAATTTTTCCTTATCGCTGAGTTGTGGTTTCAGTATCAGGTATCTCAATAACATGAGGATGCTCAACAGAGCTCATGGATCACTCAAGTTTCCACCTTGTGTCTGAGAAACCCAGCAGAAAAAAGGGGTGAAAGTTTCCAGATTCCCTCTGGTCTTCTCTGAGCAATCAAGGTAATGAATTTTAATTGCCATTTGTAAAGCAGTCAAACACAGAATAACAGAGTGAGGGGTTTTATGGGCTCTCACCACCTTTCTCTGACAGCAGGAGAGGGAGTCCTAGATGGGAACATCTCTCCACTAGCCTGGCACTGGGGAATTCTCAAGAGTCACAGACAGCATCTTGTGTCCATCCTGGTTGAAGAGGAAGAAGTGGAGAACTATAGCCTTAGGATGCACCAGTCAGAAGGAAGGGATGACAGCAAAGTGAGGGCACTGCCCGTCCTTTATTATGGAGTGGGTGGAGAGTAAGATGGGAAGGCAACATGTGGACCAAATAAAAGAAAAAAACAAAGAGATTCAGGCTTGTCAGGCAGCAGGACCTGTAGGTCTCATGGTGGGGCAGAATGGGTTGGAGTCATGTTTTTCACACGGACACGCTGAGGAGAGCAAACACTCAAGGAAGTTTTGAAGTCCTGGCAAGGCACTGTTTTTTATGGCATGGCACTGTGCCTTGCTCAAACAAACTAGCAGGAACCCTCATAAGCCCATAATCCTGGGTGGTTTAGGTTCTTGATCTCTGCCTCTCTCTTCCCCAGGTCTTCTGCACTGTGCAAGTCCTAATTGCTGTCCCCACCCTGCACAGAGTCTGAGGGAGAAGAGGTCCATCTAGATCCTTCACAGGAGTGGATTCACACCCCCGTGAGCCTGTCACCTTTGCACTCCAGGCTGTGGTGCAGACACCTAGCACCAAACTATGGTGCTTTAGCTACATGACACAGCACCAAAACTAAGTTTTGCTGCTTTTGCTTCTGCCACAAGGTTAATGTGAATCAACCAATACTGTGCAGTAGACACATCCCATAATTGGAGTGAGGTTTTTAGCTGCAGAAGAACATACCAGTTTCAGCAGTGAAAAATAAGTTAGAAAAGCAAAATGCTGCTTCTCACAGTAGCGTGCAGAGGAAACCAACAGGCTACCACCTTGTCTCAGGAACCTGCTTACCAGCATTTTTAATCTGATCACTTCCAGTCCTGTGTGACAGAGATCCTGTAGATGTACCATCCCACATGTTTAAGGTGGACATTAACCTTCACATCTCCATGGCAGCTCCACAAAGGGAAAAAAACTTTCAGTCTCTTATCTTTAAGGAGAGGCAAGTACCCACTGGCCAGTCAGCCCACGTGTAGCTTCAAGCAGAACATAAAAGATGTTGCCGCTTGCCCGGCCAGGCAGAGAGGAAATGAGAGAGCTGGGAGGGGAGTGGAAGGAATGTGGAGATGCAGAGTCCAACCCCATGGGAAACTTGCTCTCCCCTCCACACAGAGCAGCATAGTTCAGTGAGATTCAGAGGTGGCCTTGCTGAGGTGCCTCCAAGCCACAGGCGCTGGGGGCAAGTGTTTGGTCCAAGATCAAAGATACCAAAACTAGCTGTGAAATTCCAGTCCAAACTGATTTCCTTACCACAATAGGCACCCGTGCTTTAACTTAAATACTTTGTTTGTTTGATGAGATTATTGGAGCTGACTGGGCTTGCCCACAGATTGTCAAATCGTTTCCATCTTGTCTCCTAAAGTCCAAACAAGGTCTTTTCTAATCCTGAGGGAACCTAAGCAGTAAAAGTAATTAAGTGATCCAGAAAGATGCTGAGCACCAGAAACCCCATAGCAGCAAGTATAAATACATCTGGGCTTCAGCTGCAGGTCCTCTAAGACCTACCTGTTATTCTAACCACTTGACAGCATTTGCATGGTTGTGCTTTTTGCTGGGTTGTTGAGCAGTTCACTGCAAACAGCCACTTCGTGGCATTGATACGAAAACAGGGTGTCATAATCCTGAGCTTCTCTCCCCCCTACGAGATAAAATATTCAAGGAAATCCCCCAAAGGGCAAGTCACATTTGGATAAAGCTGGCATCACCCCAAGACTGAAAGGGAATTTACTTGGTGAAGAATGAGAATGAAGCATTATTTACCAGCTAAGAGCTGATCCTGCAGGGGGTAGAACAGTGTCTGCCTCAGTGTCAGAGGAGACTGAGGCCACTCCACATCTCAGCTCCAGCTTTAATAGACACTGACGTGTTTGCACAGTGTGTGCTTGCAAGAGGCATTTCTGTAAGTGCAAGGAGGCAGTTTGTGCATTAGCAAAACCAGCAGAGACATTTGCTGAACCACTTCATTATCAGAGCTGTCAAGTGCAACAGGAATATCAAAAGCTCCAGCAGGCAATGGGCTTGTTAACGTACACTGTGTCTGGGCACAAGCCATTAGCAGAAGAAGGCTGTGGTTGCTGGGTTTCAGGGCTTTTGCTAGTCTGTCTTTACCTACTGATTAATTTTTTTATTCTGAAGTAGTAAGAATGTCATGTGCACTAGATGGTTCATGAGCATATCTTTATCTTGAACTCCAGAGAGAACTCAGGGCACCACTGTACAGCACCCTTGGTTCTCAAAGCATCCACCTCAGAGAGTGCATCAGCCACGTGCTGGTTGCTTGGTGGGACAAGGGAAGACTGGACATTGCAAGCATTTTCCCACACACAACCCTACCAGTTACAGAGAATGTCAGGGAAGTGCAGGTAAATGCAGCTGGAAAGGTGCTGTGCTCAGGTGGGTCCATTGATTTCCGCCTGTCACAAAATACTGGCAAGTTTGGGCACAAAAGCAGCATCTTTCTTCTTCCATGCAAGTCTTGCTCCCACTTCTCCCAGTTGCTTCCAGGATGGTCCCCAAATAATTCTGAACAACTGTGAAAGGTACTGAAACTTTAAATAGTCAGAAATTATTTTTTTCATAGGTAATTTTTCCCCATTCTGGCTAATCAGTACCTGAGACAAGCCTGACTGAGAAATGAGAAGTTTTCTCTTCCCCCTTTTAAAACACCTACGTTGTTGTAGGCAATGCATGCCAGCTGAAGGCCAGGGAAGCAGGCTGTAGTTTGGTTTGGCTACAATAACTTCATTTATGCTTATTTCTATCACATTTCAGCTCCTACAAGTCATATAACAACTCCATGTCTTTGGCTAATGAAGCACTTCTAGTAATTTCATTCAAAATTTTTTTTAAAAAATATGACACTGCTGTTGTGGCAGATAAGAGATGGGTGTATTCTCTGAACTCTTTTCTCTCTTGGTGACTAAATTAGAAGCAAGCTGGAACAAAGAGGAGATATTTCATTACATGACTGCAAATAAATCGTATGTAAAACCACTACATCGTGTGCTTCAGTAAAATAACTTGCTGCTGTGAGAAGTACTCTGCACTAGAGATTTACTTGAAAGTCCTGCACTTCTCAAAGAAGGGTCACCTCTCTACATTTCAAGCAATTTTATTTGCTTCAAAGTGCACAAGAAAAAAAAAAAGAAGTGGAAAATGTCTTTATTGAAGTGTGGTAGCTGGATGCATAAATGATGGTTAATAACTTGAATCCAGGAGGGGCAGCAGATTCAGCCTGAATGAATTCAAAAGCTTTGTCAAAGAGATCAATTCATTTTTGGCAACTTGGAAGCTTAGAAAGCTGGTAGGAGAAGGGCTGCCAGAATAGTGTTTCTTGGAAGATGTCTTTTAACTGCAGATACCCTTTAGAAATCAGCCTGGCTTAGGTTATCCCTTGGATGTTTCTTGCTGCTCATGCTCTAGCTTAGGAGGTACCAGTTTTGGGTTGACTTCCCTTTTCTGCCCAGTGTCCCATACGACTAGAACCATTTATTTAACCTCCCTGGTCTCAGTTTCCTTTGGTTAAAATGAAAATAAAAGCCATTGTGCAAATCTTCCTTCTGAGCCTCTCCAGCACTGTCTCTTACTGTTTCTAGGATGAATCTCTGAAGATTGCAGTGACCATATAAATCTAATCTATAAAGCAGGTTGATCTGTAATAAGAAAGCTGCTGTAGTTGAACTAAACCATCGTTTTCTCCTTCAGTAGCAAGATGTAAGAAGTCAGTGGAATTACACTGGAAAAGGTCAAATCACTATAAAACAATCTAAGAAGTTGGATCTCATATAGGCACCAGCTGAAAAGCTGTACTCTCTGTTTTGTTGTCTTGTGTTAGGATGGCTTGTGTCAGGGAAAAATGTTGAGTTTTTGAGCTACTCCTTCTTTCACTTTACCACATGCAAAGGCAGCCCATGGGCAGAACCCCTTTGTGGGTCTCTGCACCCCAATTAAGTCTAGTGGTAATCTCCAGATGCCCCACTGTAAGACATCTGAGGTCATCCATGTCCCCTCTGCACGGGATGAAACATTTTTCTTTAAAAAAAAATAATTAAATTGAAGCATTTTCTTAAAAATTAATGCTTAGGATACATCCAAATTACTGTAACCTCCTGTTCTTTCTCAGCAAGTCCAGCCTCAGAGTAACCATGGCAACACCAAGTACCCATTTTCTCTTTTCTTCCCCCTCCCTTGTAACCACTGTCAGGGAAGTTGGTCCTGGCTTTGCAGCAGCACGGGGGAGGCTGTGCATGGCTGCACATGTCTTCAAGCTCCAGATGATTAACCAAAACATCTGTAAAGAAAAAGGTTCTTTTCCCCATGAACTTACCTCTTTCTAATAGAAGAGCTCTGCTTTGCCCAGTAATGATGCTAATTAATGGTTTTCACTTCATTCCCATTGTCACCCGCAATCACTTCCCAAAGCCCGAGGCTCTGTTGGTGCCTCCATCATCTTGAGATGCAGGTGAACTTCTTCTCCCAGCACTGGACACAGATGTTTATATTTTTTTCATTTTCTTCACTTTCTGTGGATCATCTGATTTTTGCAGCCTGAGGCAGCCTGCAAGAGTTAAGGTAGTAAATGAACCTGCTTTATGGTTTCTGTGTGGCTGCTGAATTGCTCCGTGTGGCCACGTCTTTCCTCTGAGGCACATGGAGATACAGAGGGACCACCAACACACACACTGCCCTGGTACCTCAGCTGGCAACAGCTTCTCCTGGCTTAGTCTCTGTGAGATTGTGTCCTGAGTCCCAAAGTCCTGTTTCCCTCCATCTATGATGGGAAGTTGTGCATTGGGCTTTGCTGGTCCTTAGCCAGTGCCAGGTGTGGCTGCTGGTGCCCAGAGACACCCACTGCCTCCCTCAGGGGCTGCATGGTGCCAGCTCCAGGGGTGGGACAGCTGGTTGCTCACCTGCAGCAGGAGCAGTCAGCAGGGAAAAGCTCTATTTCCACTCCAGGTGCAACATCTCCACCTTTGACCCAGGTGGCTTTTCTGTCCTGTCAAGACCAAGCGTGGGGAAAGACGTCTTTTCAGTGCCAGGAGCGTTCTAAAAACACGTCACCTTTAGCAAAAGCAACCTTGTGCCTGCAAGCTCAAGTGATCCTTACTCTTACAGCATCCCTGGGTCACCTCTAGAAATAAAGGCATGTAAGACTATCATAGGCAAGTGACAAGCTGAAGACAATTAGTGCTCACCTTCTCTGACCCTCATCACACAATCTCTCTGACCTTCTGCTGTTTTTCCAGCTTCTCTTTCGTGATCATCCCCATTACTGTGTTTTGCTGTGAAAATATTACAAAGTACAGCTCAGTTCATGAGAAACCAAACGTGCTCAGGGGGACATGGAGCTGTGATGTCACCCCAGGCTGCAACACTCCCCCAGCACAGTGGCATCTCCCCCAGCTCTGCCATCTTTTTCGTACAGGATGGATCTTGTGAAATTCCCCAGTAATTAGATGAAACAAGAATGATCCCCTTGGTTTGCAGCTGGAGAAGGCTGACCTACACTACAGGTGCCTTCCCTGACCTTCAATTCACCTTACTTATGGTGGTACATTGGAAATGATCTCTGGGGTGGCCAAAACATCACGGAAGCTTCATAGCCTGTGAAGTCAACAGAGCTATCCCATGTGCACAGAGCGAGGGTGGGTGACAATACCAGGCTGCTTGGAAAAGGTGGGATTAAATGAAGGTTGAAACAACAGCCTGACTTTATTCTACAGCTTTGTAAGTGTCTCTGTCACTCATATATTTTTCTACAGGGTTTGATACTACTTTTCTGCTTTGTGTTGAATGAAAAAGCTTTCCATGAGACCCTGAATGCATGCATTACTATTTTGTCCATTACCAGCCTCAGATTTGCAGGCTATGAAGCCATTCCGTTCCACAGTGACATCAGCCAGGGGAGGGTGTGATTTATTTTAGCAGGATGCAACTCCCTGTAACAGGAGTTATGTTGCTGCAACAGCCAAGGGCTCCCTCCGCGGTGCAGGAAATTTTGACGCAGTGCAAAGACTCCTCCTTGCAACAACAAAAGAGGCACTGAGAGGCAGGCTTGACAGACCCCCATCGCTGGTGTTAATTCAAGTCTTGGGAACAACCTCCCAGGCCTGGGAACCCAGACCTGTGCACCTGACTGTGCTCACCCCGTGTTCAGGGCTGTGGAGTCAAGGCTGGCAGTCACAAGCATCAGCCCCTGCCAATAAGCATCCACCTGGGTGCTGTTACCTTCTATAAACAACAGATTGAGAGCACTTTGAAGAAGGGCAATGCCTTTTTCATTCCCCTGCAAAGCATCCTGCTCTCCTCTGGACACTGCATAGAGCTGCTTGCTGTTTCCAAGGTGATGCCTGGAGGTGAAGCCGGTTATTTATCCTCTTGCAGGTTGTTCTCTTGCAGCAGCTGTAGTGGAGAGATGCCCTTGGATGGGCCATTGTTTAAAACGAAGTAGGAAAAAGGTGGAAAGAAAAGATCTATTTGTAATAATGTTTTAAAGAGCAGTAAGAAAAAGACAAATTAGGGTATTTATTTTATAAGATGGTGAGTGTTTTCTAACGCTGTTCAAGTCCTTGCACTTGGGGATGAGCATTGTACCTACATTGTAAACAACAAAATTAATCATTTGGTCCTCATTCAGCTTTTTCCTCCTAGGTGATGGTTACAAATGTTATTCGTGCCTAATATTAAGTCTTGAGTTGTCTGAGGAAGACTCTGATTTTAAAAGTTTCTCACTTTATAAATCAAAAGGTAGGAGTTCCTTTCCATGGGCTCCTTAGAGGAAGAACTCACTGGGGATGTGGCACTGGGCCTCTTGCTGCCTCTTGAATCCTCCTGAAAGCTTGGGGAGCATTTTGTAGACTTTAAAACATCTTTCTGGATTATTTTTTTTTTCCTCCAGAGTTTTGCCACAAACCAAAAAATGCATTTATTTTAAGTTTGATTTACCCTCACCAGAGTCTTTCTCCTGACCTCCTTCAGCTCAAAATTTCCTAACACACTCTGGTTTTGCAAGCAGAGGCTGCTTGGTTTAATAGATACATTTCTGTCAGTGTCCCAAGAAAACAAACAGAAAACTGACCCCAGAAGATGCCTGCCTCCTTTTTGGGGTCTCCTTCTGATAATTTGGTGGGGAATCCATAAGCATACACTGTACACACTTGGATTTCTTGGCATTTCTTTAAAACATTAAATCTATTCTTACAGGGTAGTCTTTGACATCCAGATAGACCAGGTCAACACCTCACCTGGCTACTGCCTGCCTCTGAGCAATCAATGCAGACATTTTAAAGGAAAATTGATAAAACCAGCCTTGGGCTGCAAACATGGGTGGCTTGTCGGACACCTTTTTCCATGGCAGTTTGGTCCAGTCCTGTAGATTTCAAGATGAAATTAAAGGCTGGGAGATGGTGAGCAGCAATACAGCAAAGATGTGTGAATTGCTGTCGTCAGCCCACTGAAATGCTCTGGAGGTTGGCAGGAAGCAAGGTCAGCCCCAGCCTAACCAAGCAACTCCTGAAGTCTGGAAAACTGGGAAGGAGGAGTATAGACAGTGATTAATTCTGCTCATCTCCCCACCTCCCTCCAGTCCTCATCAGGAACACAACAGAGCATTCACTGAGCTGGAGGTCTTTTCAACAGTGGCCTCTGATGCAATGGGGACTTTTGGAGTCCAGAATGGTGTCTGTGGGTGTTGGGTGGTTTATTCCCTTCCTTCTCAGGCCCATGGGAGCACTGCCATTCCCAAGGCAGGACTTGTTTTGCAGCAAGAAGACCTGGGGGACCCCGGTGCTTTTGCAGGTGAGATGCTGAGCACGGCCTGCATTGCAAGGGAAAGACCCCGGGGCTAATTTAGCAGCTCACTATTAATTCTGTGAGCCCTGCTTAGCCTGGCAGGGAGCAGAGCTGATGTGACAGGGCTTGGCTACTCTCATGGTCCGGGCCCAACAACACGGAGCCACAGGCCTGCTCACGTGCCCCGTGCGATGGGGAGGGCAAAGATCAGCTAGAAGCTGGTGGGTCCAAGCAAGGTCAAGGAAGGTTTCACTGCCCCGTTATAGTCCTGGGCAAAACACTTAGGGAAAAAAAAATAATAATTTATCACTAGTCAGATGCCCACAGGACACAGACAACACAAAGAGCAGTGCTTACACACACTGCTCCACCCCTTCCTTCTTCCCGGGCCCAAATCCCTTTGTTCCCAATTTCTCTCCTCCTCCCCCCCCAGTGGCACAGGGGGATGGGGTTTAGAGTCAGTTCTCAGGCTAGTGGTTCCTTCCACTCCTTCCTCCCCAGGGAGAACGATTCCTTACAGTCCTTCCCTGCTTCATCCTTCCCAGACCTCTCCACGAGTCCTTCCCACCAGGTGCAGTCCCTCAGGAGCTGCTCCAGCGCTGCCCACGGAGTCACGGGCCGCGTCAGGAGCAGCCACCTCCCCTGGCACAGGGTCCTCCAGGGCTGCAGAGCCAAGTCCTCAGGCTGCAGCTCCACATTCACCCCTCCAGGCACCTTCAGGGCATGTTCTGCCGTGTTCCTCTGTGGGGCACAGGGGCACAGCTGCCATCTCCCCGTGGGCTGCAGGGGAACTTCTGCTCAGGCACCTCCTTCCTCACCAACCCCGGGATCTGCTCTCCAGCGCTGCTCTCAGCCTGCTCTGCTTGGGTTCTCGTTCTCCTCCTCCCCCTCCGCTCTCAGATCTTCTATCAGCTCTTTCATATGCTAATTGCAGAGGCTCATCTATTGTCTTTCTAACGGCTCGGCCTTGGCCAGCTGGTTTGGAGCTTGGGGAGCTCCTCAGCTTCTTACAGACCCCTCCCCTGCCCACCAAACCCACCCGGCACAGCCGCCCCGCTCCGCCCGGCCGCTCCCCGCAGCAGGACGGTGACCGGGCAGGAGCCGCTGCCCACCCGGGCACCAGCACGGGCTGCTGTGACCCTGAACCTCCTGCCCCCCGCCCAGCCCCGCAATGGGTCACGGCCTTGTTGTTCGTACCCAGAGAGGCGGAGGTGGGGTGCGGTGGGGAAGTAGTGGAAGGTTCTTGGAAAACAATGGAAGCCACGTGCAAAGTCAGAATCGCGCTGCCCCCTAAGAGTGTGTGTGTGTTTATTTGCTGCTCCAGGCAGCACTGCGTTTCATCCTGAGGGCACAATATGCATCCGGATCGGGGTGCGAGCATCAGCTCAGCAGCAGGTCGTGCGTGTGGCCGCAGAGCACAGAGGTGCAGCGCCAGGGAGCACCACAGCTGCTCTGAAGTAAATCTCTCCCAGCCCTTACGTCTGTTCGTGATGGTTATGGCCTTTTAATCGGCCTCTGACGCACTGAACTGCTGCAACACACTCACTTTTATTGATTTATAATTCTTCAGAGTGCACTGGGGGCTTGCAACAAGGTGCAGGGCAAGGGAAGGAGGCTGCCACAAGCAGGGGCTGGAAGCAGGACCCCTCCCCAGCTTGGGATACCTCAGGTCACCCAGCAAGGGGGAGATGATGCCCTGCCCTGTCCCTGGGGGGTGGTGGCCATTGCCTGTGCCCCTGCAGCACCTGGCTGCCCACCCAGGAGGGGGCTGCTCATCTCTGCCACAGGTGATTTTTGCACTTTGCTCAGAGAGCCAGGAGGTTTGGCTGCCTCTGGTGCAAATCACCAGGCAAAACCGGAGGCTTTTATTTTTAAGACTTCTAGGTAAAAATGGATCTGAACCCAGACTCTGGTTCTTCCCTACGTGCAAACCCTCTGTGCCTTTCAATTCCTTTACCTGTTCCAGCTCTTTGTGTTTGGAGGCAGATACCAGAACTGGGTTGTGGAGAAAAGCCACCTGCAGGGCCCACCTCCCCTGGAGCACGGAGCCATGGAATCCCACAGGGGGGGCAGCAGTGACCGCTGTGCTGCTGGTCCTGCTGGGTGAAGCATGAAGTGCAAGACCCAGCAATTATAAACCTGTTGCAGAGTGTCCTTTGGGAGCATCAGCGTAGAAGGAGGAAAGTGGGAGACACGGTGTTGCTTTATGTCCGTGTCCCCCCCCCAGTTATTAATTGTATTATGTAGAACATGCTGTTACATCACAGCTCTCTGTTCTTACACCAGTTACTCCGGGAAGTCTTTGCAGCAAGGAGTTGGGTGCCAACTGAGTTGTGGTGGCTGGTACCACCCAGGTGTTCTCAGCAGCAGCGCTTCTGGAGGGAGGATGTTGGACACAGAAACTGGGTTATCTCTGGCAGAAAGAGGCTGAGTGAGGGTTTGGGAGTGGTCAGACTATTTAAGAACCTGTATGTCTATGTGTGAGAAATGGTGAGTGTATCATGCTGGGATTGAAAATAGAAGTTGGGGATTTGAGGCACCAGAAAAGAAAATAACCAAACCACTTCACAAATTCACACCAGTTTCACTGAACTCTTTCAGTGACACACAGATTCCCCCACACAGAGAAATGGTTAATTTTAATATATCAAAATACTAATTTTACATAGACTTTTAGAAAATAATGTAAGGTTATTAAAATAGTTTCTCTAGTTCACAGAAAAACATAAGAAACTATTTCATCTTCATGGGAAATGATTTATTCTCTAATTTTTTGGAAGCTGCAGTGGCAGAGCATGTTTACACAGCTGACGTTCACCAGGGTAGTGTGAAATATGATGTGGTGACCCTGGACAGTTAAAAGTCACTGAAGATGCATGACAAGTTGTAAGAGAACATAAAGGATTCAGATGAAGAGATTTTTAAATCCACACAGGAAATAGTGTCCATTGGAGAGCCCAGCTGCCTATGGAAGGAGGGAGAGCATTCTGCAGAGGATGTCAGGTCTTGACTAAGGCAAACACACAGCTCAGTCTTTATGGCTTTCAGTTAATCCTCTCTAGACCTAAGCAGATACATGTCTGTGTGTCTGTTTCATAGATACAGGAACATAAAACTGAGTTTGTATCAATGTAAAAGTAACAGAAGTGCCATATTCAAATTCATCTGCCAGGATGTGTAGTGCTGAGAAGCAGCTGACTTTAGTCACAGCCCCCACCAAACTGCAGCTGGTGCAGGTACCTGTCACTTGCATGGAGAGGAGCTCATGGAAATAATAATGAGCTTTCCTCTGAAACCCACCCTCCACCTCTGTCTGCCCCACTGGCAACATCCTGTGCCTTCAGCTTCCTTGTCTCTAACCTTTCTGTGCAGGGATGGGTGTTCCATCTGGCAGGACTTGACCACCCATAACTACACACCCTCTTCTGCAGCCTGGGTGAGAGCTGCCTGCACCACACGAGGAGTCCCCACCACCTCTTCTGGTCTTTTCCCAAAGAGCACATCTCTACCAGCAAAGCACCAAGCAGTTTGGGATGGGAAGCTGTAGATGCAGCAGGCAGAGCAGCTCAGTGAGGGTAAAACAGGGAACCCAGGCAGAGAATGAGGCCAAACCCCCTGCTTATTGCCAAGGGGCACTGTCACAGGAGCTGCTTTCGAGGGCTCTCCCACACTGAAGCAGTGACTTTCCACCTCATCAGCCTGTGCCCTTCAGGGAGAATGGCAGCCAGACACCTCAATGAGCTGGACTCCCATCAGCTCCAAAACCCTCAGGATTGGTAGAAATTCTCCCCTCAGGAGTGGGGCCCATCCCTTCCTTGGCTACATCAGGCTGGGGAAGGTGCCCAACACCTCCTCTGCAGCTCCCAGCCCTGCACAGGGACAGGCTGCAGCTCTTCCGGGGGGGGGGAGCAGGGGGAAACACCAGCACATTTCCTGCAAGAATACTGACATTCTATCCTTAATCAGTAAGGGTCTTAAAACATGAGGAGAACTTCAGGAGGGTCGGTTGGCAAATGGCCCAAGAGCAAAAGAGATGTGAAGGGCTTCCCTGTGCAGTGGGGGACTCAGAGCAGACACAAGCCAGCAGCATCCTGGCACAATTGGGGCTGAGAATACAATTACCTGAGCTGGCATTTCTCCAGGACCCCAAGATTAATGATCAGGTTCTCGGAAGAAGTGTCAGAAAACCTATTAACTCCACATAAATACTCAACAACATTTTAGAGAGTTAATTTATTTTCCTCTCCTCTCCTCTGCTTCTGCAATTTGCATTATCAGTTGCTAAATATATTATGCCACGCTTTGCCCCCATCCACTGCTTCAAAGACCTCCCTGTAGCAATTTCATAAGTAATTCACTACTTGATCTTACAACTCTGGCACATTTTGTCAACCACAGGAATTTTATTTCAGCCCAAATCATCATCCTTTTGAAAGTTAATATCCATTATTTTCCTCTAGGAGAATTGCATCTGCACTACAGCAGTGGAAAGAAACTATTTCGGTCTAGTTGGACCATTAGTGGAGATCTGTGTAATGGAGACGTGCCAAAGCTGCCTGTTCATCTCTCCACTGGAGCTGAGGTCATTTGGAAAAAGACAGGTTTTCACTTTGCTCATCTCTGATCTCTAACCTGAGGCAAAATTTCCCACACAGACCCTAGAGTTCACAGAACCAATCATCATTTAAACACATCTGACTCCTTGCCTCCAGGACCAAAATATGATGGGAATTTCTAACACAGAGGTCTTCAAATCCTCCCTGGCCCCTGGGGGGTGATGTGGTGGCATACACACCAGCAACCACCTTTTGCAATGGGCAAATCTCAGCACCTATGCACAACTGCCAGCAGTGGGAAATCCCTGTTGTCCTGCCTCCTGAGGACAGCCATGAAGTTTCCCTTCCTGCATTTTGACCCTTCTGTGTTACCAGTTGGATATAAAAGAACCAAATGTATTAGCTCTTGGCAGGGTTCTTGGAAAAAAAAATAGCTTTCAAGGAGGGTTTTTTTTCTGAATAATATGTATATTGATTCTGGTCTTTGCTCCTCCAAGGAGGAGAGTGAGCCTTTGCTTGTGCAGTGGCAACATCTTACGGTGTTGGCAGACTCTTGTCCTACCTCAGCCAGAGGATGAGGGAAATGGCTTGTCCAGCCTTTGCTCCTGGACTGGTCCACACCACTGGTGCATCTGGCAGAGCCACAACTCACTCACTGGTGGTCAAGACCCCTCCAGGCCATGGCATGGGGAGACACTGCTTCTCACCAGTCACCACCTGGAAGGGTGCTCAGGTGTGACATTAACACAACAACAAGAGAAATGTGAATTAAAAGCAACATAAATGAAATAAATCAGAGTGAGAAGGGGAGGAATTCCTTTCTGGGGCCATCACAGGCACTCGCAACCCCCCCTGTGCTACAGTATGGGGCAGTCAGCAAGAGCTGGCTGTTGGAATATTGTTGTCCTGCCCTGGGCCATCAGGATTATAAATATTTTTTTTTTCAAGAAAATCCTTAGTTCTTGAGGAGGAATATTTTAACATCGAATGATGATGCCTCCTGTTAGCTCTTCATTTCTAGGCTGACCAGAAACTAAAATTCCAAGAGGGGCCTTATTTACTTTCTTTGCGAGAGGCAGGAGGATCTCCTGTGTCAGCAAGATTTGCAACCAAGAGGGGCAGCACTGAGAGCATGAGCTGTTGCTGCTGTGCTGTGAGGTGGCCAACCACGAGTGTCCCTTTGGAGCTTGTGCCAGGCCGAGTTTCTCCCTTTCCAACATCAGACACTTCCAGGACCTGGGGAGCTCCTAACTGGGTCCCAGCAGACTCCCCACTACGTTTTGTGCTAAATTCGAACTCTCCTTCTGCATAATTTTGCTGTTGATCTGCCCACTTGGGTATTGGTCAGGCATAAGGTGGGATATCGGTGGGATCCCTGGCTCACAGTTGAGCACTAAAGAAAATAAAGATCCAGAACTACATGTTTTAATATTTGCCATTAAACTTGAATGATCCCTTCCCTCTCATACATGGCCTGTTATTGCAATATACTTGAAGATACTAAATACTTGTGTTAAAGCCTAACAGTTCCCTTATTAGCCTAATAAAAGTGAGCTTTCTTCCATATGTCCCACCAAGATCCCTAATCACCTCCATTGTTTTTCTCTTGGCTTCCTTAATATTATCAGTACACAGCTGAAACAGGAATTGCCAGCTTAATCATCTGCTTTAGGAACGTGTTTAATAATTGCAGGTATAATTATTCACAACACTGGAAAAATTTGCTATTCACCACTAATTTCTTCAAATTACTGAAGGCATAAAGCAAAAATAGACTAGTTAGAAAGACATTAATTTCTAATCAAGTTTCATTATTGTCGTTTAACGAACAAAATCTTCAGCCCAGCATTCCAACAACATTCATGACAATATATGCTTTGGATTTTGCTTAGAAAAACTATTCCCAGACATTCTTGAGTTGTGCACCCACAGCAAAATGTTGCAGCACCAGCCAACACTGTATATCCCCACCTTGGTTTTTTCCTATTTATATGTTTTGATTATTCCCACTGCCAGAAAAGAGAGACATGGCACAAAACCCCAAAGGATTGGCATGAAATCAATTTTCCCCTTTGCACTGCCACATTCTCTATGTGAGGTCAGTGCATCTGAGGGGATGTTTCCCACGTGTTCTCACCTGGGACAAGACCCTTTCCAGAAGAAATCCAGCAGCAGGGTGCAGCTGCCTGAGTCACATGGGGCAGGTCTGTGCTGGATGGTCTCTCCCATGGGAAGAGGGACACAAGCCCAGGTCCTCAGGCATTTCCCAGCCTATAAACACAAGACATCACCCAAGGGATCTCTCAGATATTAAGGGTTCAGGCTTGTAGATATTTGCTAATTCAGATGTGGAAGTCCAGAGACATGACTTAGGTTAGACTTGATACTCTCCCTTTTGTACAGAGTACCTAAGCATTGCATGTTCAGCTGTAAGATCAGTGTATAGAATTGTACAGATATATAAATACATAATTTGTTTTCAAAATACTATCAAAACAAGCTTTTTCTAGACATCCTAACAGATGTGAAACAGAATTAAACCCCATACAATGCTAAGGAACAACAGAAGGGTACACAGCTTTACTGTCCGTTTCTTTCACATCCAGCCTGTCCTACTCCCCACTACGTTTTGTGCTAAATTCGAACTCTCCTTCTGCATAATTTTGCTGTTGATCTGCCCACTTGGGTATTGGTCAGGCATAAGGTGGGATATCGGTGGGATCCCTGGCTCACAGTTGAGCACTAAAGAAAATAAAGATCCAGAACTACATGTTTTAATATTTGCCATTAAACTTGAATGATCCCTTCCCTCTCATACATGGCCTGTTATTGCAATATACTTGAAGATACTAAATACTTGTGTTAAAGCCTAACAGTTCCCTTATTAGCCTAATAAAAGTGAGCTTTCTTCCATATGTCCCACCAAGATCCCTAATCACCTCCATTGTTTTTCTCTTGGCTTCCTTAATATTATCAGTACACAGCTGAAACAGGAATTGCCAGCTTAATCATCTGCTTTAGGAACGTGTTTAATAATTGCAGGTATAATTATTCACAACACTGGAAAAATTTGCTATTCACCACTAATTTCTTCAAATTACTGAAGGCATAAAGCAAAAATAGACTAGTTAGAAAGACATTAATTTCTAATCAAGTTTCATTATTGTCGTTTAACGAACAAAATCTTCAGCCCAGCATTCCAACAACATTCATGACAATATATGCTTTGGATTTTGCTTAGAAAAACTATTCCCAGACATTCTTGAGTTGTGCACCCACAGCAAAATGTTGCAGCACCAGCCAACACTGTATATCCCCACCTTGGTTTTTTCCTATTTATATGTTTTGATTATTCCCACTGCCAGAAAAGAGAGACATGGCACAAAACCCCAAAGGATTGGCATGAAATCAATTTTCCCCTTTGCACTGCCACATTCTCTATGTGAGGTCAGTGCATCTGAGGGGATGTTTCCCAGGTGTTCTCACCTGGGACAAGACCCTTTCCAGAAGAAATCCAGCAGCAGGGTGCAGCTGCCTGAGTCACATGGGGCAGGTCTGTGCTGGATGGTCTCTCCCATGGGAAGAGGGACACAAGCCCAGGTCCTCAGGCATTTCCCAGCCTATAAACACAAGACATCACCCAAGGGATCTCTCAGATATTAAGGGTTCAGGCTTGTAGATATTTGCTAATTCAGATGTGGAAGTCCAGAGACATGACTTAGGTTAGACTTGATACTCTCCCTTTTGTACAGAGTACCTAAGCATTGCATGTTCAGCTGTAAGATCAGTGTATAGAATTGTACAGATATATAAATACATAATTTGTTTTCAAAATACTATCAAAACAAGCTTTTTCTAGACATCCTAACGGATGTGAAACAGAATTAAACCCCATAAAATCCTAAACAATCTCTAGGTTGCAATGCTAAGGAACAACAGAAGGATACATAGCTTTACTGTCCGTTATATCAAAACAAGCTTTTTCTAGACATCCTAACAGATGTGAAACAGAATTAAACCCCATACAATGCTAAGGAACAACAGAAGGGTACACAGCTTTACTGTCCGTTTCTTTCACATCCAGCCTGTCCTACTTCCCTGCCATTTCCAAGGAGCTGCTGTGCTCTAGACACAATTATTTAATTCATCTCTTAAGAGGAACAGATTCTGCCATGCTCTGGCCCTGTGAAACCCCATTGCTGCTGGTGGGAGAGCTGGGTTCTCAGCAGATCCAGGCTCCAGCCTTTTCCCAAACACGTGGCAAACCACAGCCCCATGAGTCTCAGGGGAGGACGCTCTAAAGCAAAGCTGTGCCTGACTTCCATGCATTGCTGTTGGGAACAGCTGGAAGTCCTTGAGTTGTGAATCTCTCCCTGCTGCTCCTCTAGGGCAGTGTCCCCTCTGGGGGACAGTTTGCAGCTCCTGCAGGACAGCTGTAGAAGTTCATGCAACTGGATGATTTTTACTGGCCAAGTAAAAAAAAAAATCATAATAAAAAGTGGTTTTAGGGTCCAAGCACTTCCAGCTGGAAGTCCCCTTTCTTTCTGAGTGCTGGTGCCAGTCATGCAGCACTGCTCTCTGTGCAGTGACCTCGGCCTGCAAGCACAAGAGGTAGGAAAAGGCAAAAATAAAGAGAACACTGGATGGCAAACCTAATAAACTCTCTCTACTGACAGAGGGCCCTTGGTGTGACAAAAGCCCTTCAACTACGTTTCAGCCAGATGTGCTGGAAAATCAGCCTTTTGCAAAGCACTTCTTCTAATTGGCTCTTTGCAATTCCTGGGGCCTCGCATGGAGCAGAGAGCCCTTTCCCAGGGGAGCCCCAGCTGCTCCCGCAGCCCCACGCTCAGTTTGTCCTAATGCTTCAATATGCAGCAGGCATTTTCTTCTGTGTCGAAAGACTTAAACAAATTATAACCATCCTATAATTTGTCAGGTTAGGAAGAAGCTTTTAAAGAGCCTTGTTAAATGAATGAGTTAAGCCTTCACCCCAGGCTATTTTTAAAATCCGTCTTCACCCCAGCAGGGAGGAAGGCACAAACATATGCATGATCCATGCCTAAAATTTTGATTGTTGAATGAGTTGGAAATAAGCTACGATCTTCGTGGTTATTAATAAGTTATTTGGGGAAATGGTGTTAGAACATTGGTCACCAAAATAGCCACAGCTTCAAACCCTTCCTCCATGGAGTGAAAATCAGAAGGAGATTGATGGGGGAGTTTCTGGCAAAGGAAAGGAGCTGCAGCACACACTGCCTTGCAGCAGGGGTTTGACACCTAATTTACACACTACCTTCCACTGCAATGTGTGCACTTTTAATCACACTAATTATCAAGTGCCCACTTGCCATGATGCTGCAAACTAGCATATGCAAAGAGAATTAGACAGGAGTTTGCATGAAAAATTAATGCCTCTCCACCTACCCCATCCCAGAGCCACAAGGTGCCAATGCTCTGGTTCTGCCATCAGGAGTAGTGTGAACTCGCAGAGCATGGCAAGGACCTTGCCTGAGCTGAAATCCTTCTAGTAGGGAGAATATTTAACCTGGCATTTTCAGATGCTCTGCAGGAGTGGAGGGCACTGAGCAAGGGATTCCTTCTGCTTTGCCACCATGTGTGCCACCAGGGATTGAAAAGGGCAGAGCATATTGGAGCAGATATTGAAGGGATGAACACTTGCTAAAGGAAGTAAGTGATAAACTACTGCTAGAGGAAACAAAGATCCTTCACCTTCCCCATGAAGCAAGGAGAATCCCTCACTAGATGTGAATGTATTTTGTGCACTCCTTGGAAAACAAGTTTCCATATGAATAATTTAAATGTGTTTAAAATGGAGATTTGCAGTTGCTTGTGTAGACAAAACCCTGAGACCATTAATCCCTTGACCTCTGCTACATCTATATTAAATCAATATAATAACTTATGATTTTTCTGTCTAAGATTTTTCATGCTAATGTTTTGTTCATGCCACTTGGGAAACATTCATTATTTCATTCATGATTTATCTGCTTTTAACTGCCTTGCCTACAACCTAAAGATAACATCCAATATGGAAAACAAAAATACACCTAGGTCAATCTACAATACGCGAGTAGTGGAGTTACTAGCGGGAAGTAAGGCTTTCAGGATTATGCTGTTTGTGTAATCAAGGGCTTTTCTGAATGAAAGTTACTGCAACTAGTCAGTATCTGCTTGAGAAGGTTTCAAAGGCCTCAGTCTTATTCTTAAGGAAGCCAGAAGTATACTTCATATCATCTCTTTATTCACCCTCCACCACCAGCATGGCTGGGACCCCTCGCTGAGGTGATGTGTCAGGGGAAAGAACTCCTGGACTTTGTCTGGACACAGCACCAAAGACCTTCCTTAGTACAGATGGCAATCTTCTCATCTGGGAAAATGCAGACCAGATATTCCTGTTCCTCTTACATTCTCAAGGCCCCTCAAAGAGAAATAGTAGGAGAACTTAGGATGTCAGGAAGAACAAAAAGCAAGTCTACAGCATCTCATGTTAGCAGGCCCTAAGTCAGCTATAGAAACCATTATGAATTTTCTCTTCAGATGAAATAGAGGACCACACAAATGACTCAACTAGGTTTCCCATCATCAGGTAAAAGAGAGATAAAAGCTCTAATATATTTGGAGGATAAAACATCCTCACAAGCCCAAAAGCTCCATCGCATGCTCTTGATCTAGAGAATAGATTTAAGGAAGGCATGAAAATAGCACTCACTGCCACCAAGTGTGTATCAGACAAAATACAAGGATGTGTTTCCACAGTTAACATGAACTTTGTAGACAGCATTGCCTCACCTGTGAGCAGCACCCCAGAGCTGTGCCACCCTCTGTGAGAGCTTCCCCTTTGCCACCTGGCTGCTCACACACAGCTTGGCTGCAGCCATGTGTCTGAACTTTGCTCTGTGTGTCCAGTCTCTGGTTCACGAAGCTCTAGGACTGGTTCCCACTCCATAGCATTAGTCTCCACTCCAGTCACAGGACCATCCTCCCCCACTCGTCCCACCCTTTACCCCAGACACCACAGCACTGTAAGCATCCCCCAGATGACACATTCTGCCTAACCCCGAGACTGTGCTTCTTACCCTGCTTCCTAGCCCAGGAGTGTCCTCTGATCCTGGACTTCAGCTTCACAAACTTTTATACTTGGCTCATACTTCGCATCCCTTCTCCTCACCAAAAATGATACCTAGAATCAGACCTGAAGCGAGAACAGCTTTTTGCACTTGCTGCATGCTTCATCCTGCAGAAGCAACAAATCTGAATGCAGAGCAGAGGGTAGTTCTGATGGACCTGATATTTCAGCAGGAGACCAAGGTACTAACTGAAGCAGCAAGGTTGGGCCCATCACAACTTCCTGTGTGTCCCACCAGCCTTCTGCTTAAAACACCTGCTGACTGGAAGCTGGCCAATGTTATTCCAGTGTAGAAGGGCATGAGGGAAGACCTAGGGAACTACAGAGCTCTTAGTCTAACCTCAGTTGCTGTAAAAAATATGGAAAAGATTACGCTGGGCTATGGGTTTGTGTAACTTGATATCCTCCGTGATAAGGTCACCCACTTAGTGGATGAAGCGAAGGTGATTGATGTAGTTTTTCTGTATTTTAGTAAGGTTTTTTGATACTGTCCCTCACAGCAACCTTCTGGACAAGTAGCCCAGCTGTGGGACGAGTAGGCTTATGGTGCACTGTGTGAATAACTGGCTAAAAAGCAAGGCTCAAATGGTTGTAGTGGATGGGGCTACCTCTGCCTGGATGCTGGTCACCAGAAGATAATACTGTTACCTCCTAAGATGACTTAGACTCCCTGTTCTGTGCCAGATCAGTGAGCCCACAGGCAAAATCTTGTCACTGCAGATGAAATTTTCAAACAGTTATACATAAACTCTCTCCCCAACCAAGAACCTAATCAGTTTTGATATTTAAGATTTCTGCTACACACAATAGGAAAAGGAAATGCTTTTCAAAGTCATCTACACTTAAATGCACAGCATCTCCAGTTTTTCTACTGTATCTGAGCAAATTGTCTTTTCTCATCTGGGATGTAGAAGCCTAAGGCCAGGCACCTCCTTTCGGTCTCCTGCACCCTCAGTGCAGGGTACACCTAGTCAACCATTTCCATAACATTGTGTCCAGGCAATGTTACATCTCTTCAGACTCACTCTCAACCAACTCCTGCTCCTCTCCTCAGCATCCCTCCTGATCCTCTCTCCAACACCACTGTCCTTTAAAGGGGCCCTCTCTGCCAGCAGCCCCCCCCGACTCCCCCACTCATGAGCCCACCTCTGCATCCCTCCAGGCCCCCAGTCTTGAGCAGAGCTGCACCCCATCACCCCCTCAGCTCTTCCCTCTAAGCAGCACCTTTCTCCTTTTCTGCACTCAACAAACACTGGCCAAAAGAACTACAGGGCTTGGGGATTTTGGATTTTTCCCCAAAAATCAATGAATACAGTGTGGTTAAAAGAACAAGCACTTCCAATTGATCAAATTGGTAGTTTTATTTCCACCTGTTAAAAGAACTGTTTGCCTACCAGCAGAGTCCAACATAGATGGGACAGACAGACATGAATACAATTAAATACAGGAAAAATTGAACTATATACAACAAGACATACATTTACATAATGAAAAAATCTTTATATTATCTATTACTTCTTGCCAATGTGAAACATCACTGGAACTCAAATATATTTGACTTTCTTTTTTTTCTCCTTCTAAAAAAAGTGTGTAATGCAATTTAGTTCTTATCCATGTAGCGAGAGCTTAAAATTCATTCTGAGATGCACAAAATCTGTGGCACTTCACAGGGTACACAAAAGCTAAAAACTTTTTTTTTGTTAAATATTTTATAGTTTGTGGTATCTAAATTTCAATAAGATCTATTTATTGAGACACAAACTATAAAGTGATATTTACATGGAGGGAGTTGTGCAAAGTTAATTTCAGGCTATGGCTAGAACACTGTGAAAGATGCACAGACCCATGACTCACCCCAGAGGCCATCCCTTACATCCTCTTTTTATCCCTCTTGTGCAGCAGCCACCCCAGAAAAACTGGCCACAACTTTGTTTTTTCCCCTTATTTTTTAAGCTCCTGGGAGAAGTCCATTTCTGTGACACTTAATTATCTTGACAGTTTTAATGTTGGGCTGCTTCCTTTCATGCAATCAATGCTTTAAGCCATCTTTAGTAAGGTTTCATATTTTTTATCTTTTGTGGGACCCAAATTACAGCTGTTGCTGTCACCACACTGCCCCAAGACTGCTGTAGTCATGTTTGTCATTTGTATTACCCCAATGGGAGCACACAGTAACAAGAAGTCTGTATCTTTTTATTAGTTACCACATTGCCACACTGCCTACCTCCTGGTAACAGGGCTGAACCAAAGCTATTTCAAACCAGGGTTGGGAAGGTACTGAATTACCTAAGCTAGCCTGCATGGAACAAAGCTCTGTCTGTATTGCTACAAAAACGTCCCTAAAAAGCCTAATAAAAGAAAACCCTTTGCCTTGGGGTTGCAATCTTCAATACAGAGCTTGAGACAGCTAATTAGAAGAGTTGTGCAAAAAAGAGCTTCCACAGATCCCTAGGACAGGTTTGCAAAGACAGAGCAGATACCAATGTTAACTAAATGCATCCTACAACTGCGCTGCACCAGAGCACCCAATGGCACTTCTAATGGTTTTCATAATCAACTAACTGCCAGAAGGCATCTGAAGTTTAATTTTGGGCTTTTTTTTAACAGACCAAATAGATGCAGCTATTGCTTATCTGGATCATAAAATACTAATTTTAATAATCTTACCCACATTTAATTACTATAATCCTGTTTGTATCAGCTCAGCTGGGACTCCACATCAGCTTGCAGATTTTTGCTGTAACAGGTTTAAAGTTGACAATTATACTCAGTCCTGGAAAAAAACCAACAACAAGCCAAAGGTGTCTGGATAACAGTGCATAAACCTGCGTATTCCTGCCTTGCTACAATGCAGAAATGATCTCTCCTGGCAGATGTATCTGACTTCTGTTCTTTGTTAAAAATCTACATTTGCAGAAAGCTGGACAACCCTCAGGGCAAAGGGAGACTAAACTTTTCTCAAAAAAGCTGCCAAGTCAAAACTGCTATCAAACAGCTTTTAAAGCCTTCACTTCCTAAACTCATGGCAATAGAATTATTTAATTTGTAATCCTATACTCCAGGCTGAAACCAGTCAGGTGTCAGTACAATAACTGAAGAAAACAGGAAAGTGAACACACTGAACTTTAAGCATTACGCTGGGTACACGTGATCCAGTAACAAGAACTGTTGGTCGTTTGGTATTCAGCTGACAAGAGGAAAGCACACAATTTGCTTCTTATGCATCACTAACAAGCCTAGAGAAGTCTATATCCTCCTTAGTTATCCAGAGTGCCTATAGAAGAGTAAAGCCAAGAGACCATCTCATCCAATTAGAAAATAAATTCAGTGTTGTGATTCTAATACAGGAATTCTTGGCAGTTAAAATATTCAAATAAGTATTTTCACATTGTACATGTTGCAATTAGTCTACCTACTTTAGATCTCATGGAGTTCAGACATCTACATGTTCAAGCATTCTGCTTAAAACACCTGATTGCTGGTTAACAGCAGGTTATTTTATTGCGTGGCCCTGGCTGTCAATTCCATTTTCATTTATGAGAAAACAATCCATCATTACAGAACTTACTTCTACTTGGGCAAAGATGGTATAGCAGAAAGGAACAGAGTCATGAGCTTCTCACAGCATAAAAAAAAAAAAAGGGTCGTGAAATGGCAAATGGTTCATCTGTATCCTCAAAGGGAACTATATATGCAACAGTGGGAAAG
>NW_009953655.1:3448171-3461591 GCF_000747805.2 Chaetura pelagica | reverse complement strand
GAAAGAGTAAGAAATATCAAAACACTCAGACCCCTCTTATTTAAACATTAAAAAGTTAGAAGCAAATGGATTAGCTGAGCTGCTTCCTTACTGAAAATAGCTGCTGGTCTAGTTTAGAGACAGTCTCAAATTTAACTTTATAGTCAGGGACATAACAAGGAGCAGCTTGGACCATAAAAAAAAGCTGTCTATACATGTACAAGGTATTCTCCAAAAAAAACAAACCAAAAAAAACCCACACAGTTTTAAATGGAAGTGTGCACAACCTGCTGCTCTTTAAATCTTCAGAGCACTGACAATGTGACATTTTCCCCCAAAAAATCCAGTTGAGTCTGTCCTGAGAAGTAGAAGTGAAGTATTCATATATAAATGGGATGATATTGTCTGTGAGTGAGTTTCTTCCTGCATGTTGGGCAAGAGTTGGCATTCCTAAGGGAGTCACGGAGGCACTGACTGCAGAAGACATGGCCGCATTTGGTCGACACAATCAGTCGTCCACTTTGCACAATCTGGAAGAGAAGAAACCACAACAGGATTTTGGAGGGTTTGGAGTAAAGAACTCAACTGTGTTGGTCTCTTGGCACCAGGCAAAGAGGACTTGGAGTACCTGTATTCAATACATGACTACTAGAGTAATAAGGAACCCAGGAGCCTTCAGTGCCCTCTTAGAAAGTGTTTCTCCGTCTACGTACACGACTAAGAAATGACTTGGTGCTACAAGCTCAAATGACTGAGTTACACACTAGTTTGACCTTCAGAGGAAGGTCTGCACTTGAAGCCAGTTGTCTGTAGCATCTCATGTAACCCAACAGTTGCACAGCTCACCCTCTGCCTCGTTCTCCCTCCCACAAAAAACAAAGTGATGCCGTGGGGACCCTTACCTCTGAGTAGCCATCCATGCAAATGGGACAGCTAACGGTACCAGACGGCCTAGTGGGAGAAAGAACAAAATCAGAAAGAACACCTGTCCATTAATGTCACCATGCATTGAGGGTGGAAAGGAAACAGTGTCTTGGTTTTCATCAGGGGCAAAGTGCAGTTAGTCACCCTGCTCTATTATTGCAATTAACAGCAGCCTACAGCATTGTGAAGCATGCGTTTGGCAGCATTCATCTTCAACTGGTCATAAAGAACAGTTTTGTAACAAAAACAAAACCAAGAACATCTAGTTGTTCTTTCCAGAAGTGAAATAGGCTGTCAGAAATCAGAACACCTCCATTCTAATTTGGCAACATCACAGCTCAGCAACATATTAATCCAAGCATTCCTTCCTTATAAAATGTAGCAGGGGCAAACTAATATGAGGAAATACTAAAAAATAAATGTATATTTCAGAGAAGAAAAAAGGCTGACTCATTGGCTGCAGTGCTTACAGATGCATCTCTCCTGCCTTCACCCTCCAGGACAGCTGTACTGCAGGCACATGCAGTAACAGACATGGCTGCTCTGTGTAAGGAACATGTCACACCTCAGTGCTGAACAGGGCTCTACCAGAAAGAGAAAGAGCTTCCTGCCATTTATATTTACACATTCATCTCTATTTTAAACAATCACAGTAAGGTGCTTTCCTAAGTCTTTACCATAGACACCTTACTTCACTATGTCACTGCCCATGCTAAGCAACTATTTGTAATTTATTAAACCAAACAGAAAGCCTGAGATATCCTTTACCCTGTAATCTTAAATTCAAGCAGTGAGCACTACTAACATCTACCTCTAGTTTCCCATACATAATTTAACTCAAATAATTCTCCCAGTTTTCCTACTCAAATTCTTTATGCAACAGCTATAATACCACCTCAGTAATTAATTACAAATGATGTTAACCTTCACATAAGAGCAGTCTAACACTACAGAGTAACACTGTAGACTGCTCTGTAGCAATCTTCAGCATCAGCATCTTCTTGTCCATGCTAAATGCTGCAGCACTGAGTTGTTCCAGCCTTACCTAAACAGACTAAGAAGCCACATTCTTTAACCAAGAAGCTTGAGATTGAAGGAACAAAAAAATATTTTTTGCAATTAACTGATTTGTGGGATTTATTCATCTATATACTAAAAACAAAATTTAAAACCCTACAATCCACTGGCAACATGCACTACATTTTAGAATAGTATAAGCCCTTTAGGTGTCATATTTAAGACTTGACACCCAAATCGTCGATATTCAAGTTCTCTCCTATATTGCCTTCCAGTAGTATAAAAGGCTCCAAGCACACCAGATTTATTAAAACCGTTATTTCCTCCCCAACCAACCACTTCAAAAAAACATTTCTACCACAAATGGGATGGTTTTTGTCTTTCCTAGTCACATGGACACCTGATTTCATTGAATTAGTCTAATGCATTGCATCTTTTTTATCATAAAGGTGTGCTCCTCCAGCAGGCATTTCCTGTTTCTCCACAGAATGGGGTCTTTACCATGCAGGCACCTAGCCCATCTCAAATCCAAACTTAAAACTCCATGACATACACAGCACAGAACAAAAACTGGCCCTAACAGTATTACCTCCACAGTCACCTTGCAAATATACCTTGGGAATAATGGTTACTGCCTCAAGAGAAGCAGTTAAGTGGCACAGTGTGTCAAAAACCTGTCAGTCAATAATACTTCTTACAGGAATTTGCCAGGCTGCTGCCTGCCCATCTCAGGATATCAAACCTCATCTACACCACTGAAAATATTTCCATACCTAACATCACTACTAGGGCTTTGCATGAGAAGTGCAACACATGAGCTATGGCCTGTGACTAATCTCCTTCCTTGCCATACTCACAGGTATGTGGTATAAGGCTGTATGAAAAGCTCTGTGTCTGCCGTGGGCTGGCTTTTTATCCTGAAGTACAAATGGTATAATTTAGTCATCTTGCAAAATGGGATGTTGCACTTGCTCATAGTGGGAACTAACAAGAATAAGTTAAGACTTCAAAGATAAGCCCAGCTACAGCAAAATAACTTATTCCTGTATGTATAAGAAAAATTCCATGTTTGGCAGGGGATAAGGCATACATACTTCGAACTTGCAGTTTCATCTTCCAGTGGTCCCAATTCTTGAGACACTTTATTTGTCACATACACATCGTTATCTCTCGTTTCATCTTCATCATCACTGCTCAGAACACAGCTGTCTGACTGCCGCTGGCTCCTTAGCCTGAGATTTCTCCTTTGTCGCTGATTCTCTGTCATTTAATTTTGGTAAGTTAGTCATAGACTGGCCCTTGCTTCATTCAGAACACAGAAAGCAATACTAAGTAAACAGCTAACAACATATTAATACATCTCAGATACTACAATCAGAACAAGGTATGAAAGGTGAAAAAATTAACTTATTTATACCTATAACAATCGCAACACCTAAAGTACAAAAAAATCCACACTTGTTAATACTTGTTAGTACTACATCTGGAGTGTGTTAGACTAGATAATGCAAGTGAATACCATAACCACAAATAACTTTCTTCTTTAGCTCCTTCACTGCAATAAAGACTAAAAAATGCTTTTGACATTTCCTTATTCAAAGCAGACATTCCGGTGCTAATTAAAATTATTACCAACTTTGGGCTTATAGAACTTCTGTATTAGGAAAATAAGAAAACATATTTTGAGCAGCTTTGATGTTATTTAAATTCAAATACTTTTAACAGGCTCTGACAGTGACTATCAAATACAGACAGGACCCATTCTGAGACAGACTGGCCAGATACTTTGGCACTATCCTTTGCCTTTTGGTAAACACAGTTCCAATCCATGCTGCTCATGTTCCTTGGAAAAGAAAAAAATTCTAAGTGGACAATTCTGTTATTAATTGTAAAACATCAACTCACCTTCAACAATCTGGCACCAACATATATGATAAAGGAGAGAAAAGAAAATAAAATTAGACTTCAGTGTGATATGAACACCAGCTTAGCTATAAGCACTTACAACAAAACAAGCCAAGAATGGCAGAATCTCTTATTTTGATTATAACATTAAATATAGTAGTAAATTAGCTGCTGCTCTGAAATAAGGAGTTGCTTCTGCTCATGCTGCTGCAGAGGGATAGAAATGCAGGCAGCTGATGACCCTCTTGCATACCCTCTTCCCTACTCCTCAGTTTCAGAACCCTAATTTGATTTAGGCCGAAGGAGTTTCTTCCCCTGTTATCCCCTCCCAAAAAGGCACATTCAGGTGTGAGATCCATAAACACTTCATATCAGACTAAGAGCTGAAGAAGAAGAAAAACAAAACAGCTGCAAAGCTGGTATTGTCTTTGGTGGAACTAGAGATGGAGTAACACAGATTATGTGGTAAAATTCCAGGCCTTTCCTTTGCAAAAGCTGGTGAACAATCCTAGCAGAACCATTCTGTGGTTTTGCTCAGCAGCAGTGGCATCCTATAACAGGTTAAAAAAATACATTGTGGCCTGCACTGAATACTATTATACCATGAAAAAAAGCAGTAAAAACAAAAAGTGTTTTTTTTAAGGCTTCTTGGAGTAATAAAGGAACTAGATCATACCATAGTCAACTGCGGTCACACTTGGCATCTGTGACAGGAGAAAGTTAAACTAATTTGGCAGCTGAAAACTGCATATACTGTTCCATCCCTCACTTTATTGAGATCATTGGTCTATAACTTTGGTATCTCTGGGATGGCTTAAAATTTAAATTGCATCACCTTATGTCACATGACACAAGACTGATACACATATATATATATATAGTCCCCATGTTCTGGATCAAAAAGGTTTTTTTAAAATACCCTCTTCGCTATCTGCAGGTGCACCTCCAGAGCACCTTCAGTGTTGACCTGTACCCCATGGCATTCACATACTGACAAGTCAACTTTGAATTTACAGCTTATCCATAAAGCTAAATTCTATCAAGGAACACAACACAAAACAAATTTGACAGCAAGATTTAGATAAGAGAACCATTCTCTACTTACCACAACAGAATCATTGTGAGTTAGATCAACAACTACAGGTTCAGACGACTCACATGTGAGATCTACTACTTCTTCACCAGCTTCAAAACACAATATTAGAATCAAGATCAGAGATCACAAAGGAATAAACCTCCTTTCCACTATACAATAGGCTGCGGTATGATTCACCCTTGCCCTCTGCCTCCTCTCTTGAGGTATGTATCCAACATTTCACTCAAGCTTTGCCCTCAACAGTCCATGTAGAGCATGACCTGGACACTGTCTTCTGCATGTCGCAATGCAGGAGGAACAGCAGCTTAGCGTCTCATACAGTTCTGTTGTGAGGCAACTGCTTGTGGGAGGTACACAGCAAGTTCATCTAATATGGGAGAATGTTTATCCCACAGAATAAAACATGAATCACATGGGATATAATAACTTTACAGTACCATGATGTAAATATTCATGTGTCATAAGTATTACAAACTTTCACAGTCAAAACACAAAAACCCAAAACGTTTCAATTCAAAAACTGAAAAATCTAATTACCTGGAGACGAACAGTTACTTTTAATCTTTCCTAGGATTTCAGAAGACAGTTTATATATCCATTTAGAAGGCTTTTAAAATGAGACTTCTAAAATTCTGAAACATATTTGTAAAAAATGTACAGACTCCCTCTCCTTTAAGCAAAGGGGCATGACTAATGACAAACTTATTTATCTTCTTAAAACTTGGGAGTTACCCAACTTAGTTTCCTACTATCTGTACTGGCAGATGCAGTGACTCCTGGTTCATCAGACCAGACATTCAGATATCTGAGCAGCATTTGAATACCTTTCTTACACAGTCCATGTGTCACCACTGGTGAATGTATTGCACCTCAGTAACCAATCAATAGATTTATAGATGCCATCCTAGAGGCAACCTAAAACTAGACATTTCCCTTCCTCCCCAATACAGGACCTAGACACTGGCAAAAAATACACAGTAAGTGGGACCCCAACCCTCCCAAAGCAATTTCTGTTCTTAACAAGTTAAAAAGAAAGCTTACCACTTTCTTCAAGTTCTATTGGCTCTGCTTCTGAAGCCATTTCTGTGGTAGAAGCCACCAGCCTGTTTCGTTTCCGAGCTTGCCTAGAATTAACTGCTCCTCCACGGCGCTTTCGTTGGGTCTAAAAGAAAATACTAAGGCTTTGTCCTCTCTAGAACTAGTATTAACATGGCCCTCATATTTGCAGCACCGATGAAAGCACACAAGGACACACAAAAGCGTGTCATCGCTGAACACATCTCAGCAAATGTGCCCTCCCAGCCAAAAGGGCCAATGTCATCCTGGGGTGCATTAAGGAGAGTGTGGCCAGCAGGTCAAGGGATGTTCTCCTCTCCCTCTACTCTGCCCTGGTGAGGCCTGATCTGGAGCACTGTGTGCAGTTCTGGGCTCCCCAGTTCAAGAGGGACAAAAAAACTACTGGAGAGAACCCAGCATAGGGCCACTGAGATGATTAAGGGACTGGAGCATCTACCACATGAAGAAAGGCTGCATGAGCTGGGTCTGTTTAGCTTAGAGAGAAGGAGGCTGAGGGGGTGATCTCATTAATGCTTATAAATATCTAAAGGGGGTGTCAGGAGGATGGGGCCAGATTCTTCTCAGTGGGGTCCAGTGACAGAACAAGGGGCAATGATCCCAAACTTGTACATAGGAGGTTTAACCTAAATATATGAAAACATTTCTTTACTCCGAGGGTAACTGAGCTGCCCAGGGAGTCTGTGCAGTCTCCATCCCTGGAGACATTCAAAACTCATCTGGAGGTGCTCCTGTGTAATCTGCTTTAGGGGGCCCTGATCTCCAGAGGTCTCTTCCAACTTCTACCATTCTGTGATCCTGTGAAAAGACATGACCCCATATATACCTCACCAGTAGGGTCACAAAGGAAAAATATATCAGGGTGGCTTGCAAATGAGAAGACCAGCTCACAATTATGTCAGATGCTTCCAGCCAACCAGTGGAGTCAGTCTGACCTAAGGTTTTTTGCTCATATTCTAAACATTTCTGAACTGCTAGCACCTACAGAGATTAAAAAGCATGAGTATCACAGAACATGAAGTTCTAATATGCTTATATTCCAGTGTAATTACTACAAACCCTTAAAACATTTACACAAGATGTTTCAAGAATCAGGGTTGCATTCAGTACTAAAATACTTACGGTGCTCATGGTGTTTCTTGCTCTAAAACTACAGAAAAAGAGGTACAAATACCATAAAATTGATTGCAAGAAAGTGACAATTATCCACGCTTTATATTCCTCTAGGTAGTAAGCACTTTGTAAGTCCAGATTTCTCAGGCTCTGAGAACAATATTCTTCCAAGCCTATAAGAAAAAAAAGAGAACATTACCCATCTGTGATACCTCTTCTCTTAGATACATCTTCAAGATTCCCTTTCCAGTTTTTGTACAAAGCCAGAGGGAAAGTCCCAGAGTTTGGTAAGAGAGCCTCAGCCACCTGCAGTTGGGCCTGAGGCCTTGGTTATTCTTACCCATTTCATAAACTAAACACCAAATTACACTCATTTGTTAGCAAACTAGAAAAACACTAAGGAATCCCAAATAAGTGTAACTGGAAAATAACTGATTGGTATGGACAGGAACCACTGGGAATTGTATCATAAGCAGCCATCTTCAGAGAGCAAAACACTATGGTAAATACTTCCCTCCGCCAACCCATCTCCAGATTCAGAGAGGTAGGAGACAAACAGCTTGAGAGGAATATAAAACAAGTAAAGCAAAGAATTTTCTTTTTAGAAATACTTGTGGATCTGTAAGAGAATACAAGTTTACAGTAGCTACTCTGTATTAGCTGGAGCTGTGCATGCCACTGTTCGCCAAACAGCAAACTGCTAAGTGGGAAGAGGTGAAAAGCAAGGATAAAGGCAATTCTGAGTAACTGACATGGTACTGAAGTTGACATTTTAAAGCTTGCTCATGGTCCAATTATCCTGCATCCAACATACAATGAGGAGCTGGGGGAGAGATGGCAGAAGGGCCAGGAAAAAAACCAAATACATTAAACAAGAACTGCAGAACTGTCTTCCAGATACTGACCTTGATCTGCACTGCAAGACCAGCACACAGGCTATTGCCCTGTCCTCAGGTTAAGAAACACCAAGACCGCAGCGGGATGGAATGGCACTGGCTGTCAGTCACAACTTTGAGTTAAAGGAAGCTAGGCTGATTTTTTTTCCCCCCTTAAGGTTCCTCTAAACTTCTTCAATCACTTTAAGAGATCCATTAGCACTGAATTGTGACAATATTAAACCAAAACATGCTTGAGAAAAATCCTTATGCTAAAGCTGGTATTTTTACTAAGCCGGCAAGATCTACTTATGCATAGTTTTAAGCAATACAATAGAGCACTCAATTCTCTCCCATCCTTTAATTTTAAAACTGCCACCGAATTGCCAAAGCTACAAAGGAAGACAAGATGTTTGCTGGGTTTTTTGTTTTGTTTTTTTACTAAGACTCTCTGTTCTAAGCCAGACCTAGTGATCAGTGAGCCCATAGGCAGATTCTTGTCATAGTAAATGAAATTTTCAGAACTGTTATGCATAACTCCCTCCCCTAATAAGAATCTAAGCAGTTCGGACTGCTGATTTTTTAAGATATTTCTTTTTAAGCTGCTTTTAAAAATCTAAACTTACATATATAATTTCTCAAGAGTTTCTTGCAAATGTGGGTGAATAGCCTTACGTTTTTAACAGGGGTATTGAAGACTAAGGGTCAGAGTTTGTTTCCTATCAGAGAAGCCAGGAACTGACTCTGTCTTCTGCTTCCTCAGTACAAGATTCACTTCTGCAGCCATTTTCATAACATTCTGTGTCCAGGTATGCGAGTTCTCTTTGCACACTTCACCCCACTGTTCTTAGGGTTTAGATTTCATTTCACCTGGTAAGGAAGAAAGCTTTTCTGCCAGCTTTACCAACATTCTTGGAAAGATCCTGTTTTACTCAGCTGAACTTTTTGAATAGGGGAAAAGGGAGAGAATTATCCCTAAACCTAGCACATCTGCACTTTCAGACTAGTTGCTCAAAGACAAGCTACCATCTTTATCTAACAGCTACAACTGAAACTGAAAGTAACTTAGGCAAAGTAGGTTTTTGTACATAGCAGGAGGATGAACAAGACTAAGCAACATATGAGGTAGATTAAGAACTTAGGCCATTAGATTATCTCTAAGTTTATTTCATCAAGAAAACCCAGCGACACTTTCCTTTGTTCTCTTCAGATATAAAATTGGAAAAAATAATTGGACTTAAAAAGGCTGGGAAATGTTGGTGAGGATTATAAAGACATAAATTTCCTATAAGCTTATTTTAAATTACAAATTGCTAGAATTTTTAAAAAATAGAACCTGTTGCCTGCACTGTTGAAAGCAAAAACCAAGTCTGGTGCATTCACTAGGCAACAGTTTTGGATGTAAAATGCTCAGAAGGTTTCACAAGACTTGTTGCTTTTTGCATATAACACTGAGTACAACCAAGTGCAATGGCATGTTGACAAAGTATCTTTGGAAACTGTTAAAAATACAGGGGGAGCAAGCACCTGACATTACTCCAAACATAAAATGTTGCAGAGATTCTCCTGGGCTACAAGTGGCTTAAGTGCCAAAGAGCAGCCATCACAGAAGAAAAAACCCAACCAAATAGAAACAAATTAACAAAACCCATCCAGATAAAAAAAACCCCAACACTTAAATTTGAATATTATGGTGAAAATAAGACCAAAGTAATACACATAAGACCACCTTATCCACATGAAACATTCACACTTCTTTATCAAGATACCAAGGAACAGATTTATAGGATTACTACATTTCATATGATCTAGTATCAGACCTCAAAGGCAACACAGGACAGAGCCTCTGTCTCAGCATCCTTTCTATCGGAGACTTAAAACGGTCCAATGCGGGGCGGGGGGGAGGAATTTAACACTTCCCTTGGGAGACTATTCCAATGTTTGACTGACCTCATGGTGAGAAATCTTTCTTGTGTATAACTTATAACTGGAATCTCCTCAGAAGCAAATTGTGCTCATTAGCCCTTGTCTTTTCCATGCGAGTCCTTGTAAATAGGGAGTCTCCATCTTCTTGGTAGCCACCCTTTAAGTACTGGAACATGATAACAAGATTTCCCCAAAGCCTTCTTTTCTCAAGACTGAACAAACCCAGTCTTCTCAGCCTTTCCTCATATGGAAGGTCCTCCAGCCCTCAAATCATCCTTATGACCCTTCTCTGGACCCTCTCCAGCCTGTCCACATCCTTTTTGTAGAGCTGGGACCAAAACTGAATGCAATACTCCAAGTATGGTCTGACAAGCACCGAGTAGAGTGGGATGATGATAACTTCTTTATCTCTGCTGGTGATGCCCCTGTTTATGCAGCCCAGCATCCTGGTGGCTTTCTTTGCTGCTGCAGCACACTGTTCACTCATGTTGAGCCTGTTATCTAGCAAGACCCCGGGTCCCTTTCCACTGGGCTGCCAGGTGGATCCCAGTCTGAACTGCACTCCTGGGTTATGCGTTCCCAGGTGCAAGACCTTACACTTCTCTCTTGAACTTCATGAGGTTCCTACTAGCCCACTCCTCCAGTCTGTCTAGGCCTATTTAGATGGTTTAATTTTCAGAATCTTACAACATTGTCAGTAGGCTTTCTTTATACATAATTCAGAGAGTACACATAAGGCACAAATGTTCCAGCTGCTAATGGCTCAAATCTTAACCTCTTCAGAAGCTACTTCTGAAGTAGAAATTTGAGAATGGATACCTAAAGGGAAACTCACCACTGTAAAATCACCTTAAATCATTATAGATAGGTTCATCAGTATCAACACAGCCCAGCTCAGGAGAGTCGTGTTTACAAACAAAATCACACAGCAGAAATTTACTAAGGCTATGGAAGGAGTCTCATGATTCAGCAGCAACATTTTATTTTTTTCTTCTAAGAACAAACCTCTTCTGTGAGGCTAAAGATTTCCACACTATTGGCTTACTTAGAAAACTTAATTGAGAGTTTACTTCCTGAACTGTAAGAATGGGTAGCAGAAATAGAGCAAAGCTTTCTGTCTTGAATACACCATAAATCACGTTAGTGGTGCACAAGAATGGAGGTCAACAAAACAGTTGTATGTTCTGCACATTCAGAGACACTCATCAATTACAATTCCTTCAAGATTTCCAAAACCTCAGGACAGCTCAATTTAATTATAAGATCTGTTATACAGGACTGGATAGCCAAAATTAGATAATAAGTTCTATATGCTCCTCTTCCAGCAGTCACCATAAACTCAGCACCAAGACTTGCAAGACTGGATAATACAAATAGAGTTACTGTGCCAACCCCCCCCCCAGCCACAAGCATCAAACAGCTCCAGCTGAAGCTGTTAATGAGCTGATCTATTACATCTGTAGCAAGACAGATTCAGACATCAATTTGAAATTATATAACTAAGATTTATTTTCTTAAAGATCACTTTTTTAAATGTGAAAATTTAGCAGATCAACTTAGCAAGCCAAGAAACACTTTTAGCAACTTCTCACTGCATCACTGCAGGATGACACAGTACCAGAAAAAGCCACTCCCCCTTCCTCTCATACCCAGAGCTCTGCACAGGCAGTTATTGTTCCTGTCATTTAGCTCACCCAAGTGCTTTAAGTAGGGTTGTCCTTGTAACAAAAAAAGTTCAAGGTTCACTCTAGCTAACTCGCTAGCATTTTAAGGACTATATCCACCAACCTCTCTCTGTACAGGTAGATACTTGAAAAAAATAAACATAGTGCCATTTCAATTAAGAATGCATACACTAGAAGTAAAAGAACACGGATTCTCATGCTCATCATTTAAGCTTGCTGTTGATTTTTTTCCTCTATTAAAATGCTAACAGTTTCACTGAGTTCAAGTTGACCTAATTTAACATGTTTGAATTACAATTTAAAAAAATAACTGCTTCTTGGGACAACACAAACTGAAAACTTTTGTTACACCATCCTGAAAACAAGCTTTGGTCTCCCACATGCATAGCACGAATTGAGGCAAATTAGCTTAAGAAAGAAGTAGCCATTTTTACCCTGTCTAACTTAAAAAAGCCAAGACTTCATAATCATCCTAAACACTACAAACAACACTAAGGTAAGTCTTTGAGAAAAGAAATAATGTTAGCCTCAATGCTTGGCATGTGCAAGGAACAGGTGACAAAACCAGCATACATTATATTTGTCAAAACACAATATGCTACCCCTTTTAAGACTTTCCGTCTCATTTTCAGTCATAAGACCTTTCTTTGCACTCCTAACAACAGAAAATACAACATCAAAGATGCAGCATATATAAAAAAAGGTATTTCTGTGGTCAAAAGATGCACCTACCAAGCACAACTTTCTAGTCTTAAAAACTTCTTATAACAGGCAACAGTAATCTGCCATTTCACACTCTCAAAACCTTCCTATTACCTTCTTCCACCACCTTTAAAGGTGTTCTCATTTTTTCAGGCACTCCATCAACTTCAGTGATAACAGAAGCTGAGTCTATTACATTTTACCCAAATTAGGTTAAGCAGTCTCATCCTACAAAAGCTTGCTGAAAAGCACTATAAAAAGTGAAAATGAGTGATGAACAGCTTACTATAAAAATATACTAGCCTCCTACTCTAAGAAGTTATATCTACAGGCAAATAAGGCATGTTTATGAGAAGGCTAACAAAAAAACCAACAATCTCACAGAACAACAACAAAACCCAAAACGAAACCAAAACACAGGAGCTAAGAAAACACCCAGAAAACAAAACCACAAAACTTACAGCTGGCCTAATGTCCTATTTCAGAAACCACAAAAAAACCCAGATGAAGACTGGTCAGGAGAAAAGCTCCTCATTACTCTTACGTGCAGAATTTTCTCTAGGAGAGGCTATAGCTTACTTCCAATAGATCCAAAATCAGACACAGAAAAAAACCGAGAAGTTGAGTCGTTTCACGTCCTGTAATGGAGATGTAGGCGACGCTGAGGTAGGAGAGGAGCATTAATTCCCTCCGCTACTATTGTGACATGAGATGGGAGGCCGGACTAACAACTTCACGCAGTTACACCTATCGCCACCAGCTCTTCCCCCGGAGGAAGGGGGACTCCAGCCCCTCCTCCCCAGCGCTTGTTTCTCTCAGCCGCTCCAGGACACCCTCTGAACGGCCCTGGCAGCAAGCGCAGCTTCACAGCAGCGAGCACCGCAAGAGGCTGGGCAGCCCGTCTGCCAGGACCGGCTCGTCCCACCTCCGAGGGAAGACAGGGCAGAAAAGGGCCGCAGGCCTCGCTGGCCCCGGCGCTGAGGGGAGCGGTGGGCAAAGGCGGCTGGGGCCTGTCCCGAAGGCCCCGGTGCCCCCCGGAGCCGCAGGGGAGGCGGGGGGGAACCAGCACCTCTCCGGGGGAAGCGGGACAGGCCACGCAGCACCTCGGGCGCAGTGCAGACAGG
>NW_009953655.1:3388407-3447639 GCF_000747805.2 Chaetura pelagica | reverse complement strand
GGGGGCAGTGCGGGGCGGGGCTAGGGCTGCGCGGGGCGGCCCCTTGGATCCTGTTGGTCCCGGAGCCCTAGAATGTCTTGTGTTGGAAGGCGCCTCCAGAGCTCATCTCGTCCAACCCCCCTACAACGAGCAGGGACATCTCCCACTAGAGCACATTGCCCAGAGCCCCATCCAGCCTGACCTGGAAAGTCTCCAGGGATGGGGCCCCCACCACCTCTCTAGGCAACCTGTTCCAGTGACCCACCAACCTCGTACTGAAGAACGTTTTCCTGATGTCCAGCCTAAATCTACCCTTCTATAGCTTGAAACCACTACCCCCTGTCCTACAGCTCATGCCCTAGTGAACAGGTCTTGCCCAGCCTTCTTGTGGGCTCCTTTCAGGTACTGGAAGGTCACTGTGAGGTCCCCCCACAGCCTTCTCTTCTCCAGACTGAACAACCCAAATCCCTCAGCCTGTCCCCATAAGAGAGCTGCTCCAGCCCTCGGATCATTTTCGTGGCCTTTCTCTGGACACACTCCAACAGCTCCACATCTTTCCTGTGCACCAGAGCTGGATACACTGTTCTAGGTGAGGTCTCACCAGGGCAGAGTAGAGGGGCAGAATCACCTCTCTTGATCTACTGGCCACACTTCTTTTGGTGCAGCCCAGGAGGGACTTGGCCCTTTGGGCTGCAACTGCACATGGGTGGCTCGTGTCCAGCTTTTGATCCACTAGTACCCCCAGGTCCTTTTCCACAGGGCTGCTCCCCAGCACGTCTTCCCTCAGCCTGTACTGATATCTCTGGCTGCCCTGGCTCAGGTGCAGGACCCTGCACTTGGCCTTGTCAAACCTCATGAGATTCCCAGGGTCAGTGCGGCCCTGATGGACCCTGAAAGGGGCAGCTGAGTCAGAATTGTGCTTTTAAATGCTGTTGTACCAGAGATTGTGTGAATTACCTTCCAGGGTTCCCTTCTGCCTCATGTCAGTCATCTGGAAATGTTTCCAATGCACTGAGCAAAATTCATCAGCACCATCAGCTTGGGAGATCTTTACCTGTTGCCCATAGCATAAATAGTCCTGCACATTGGTGGCTCATGTCCAGCTTTTGACCCACTAGTACCTCCAGGTCCTTTTCCACAGGGCTGCTCTCTAGCATGTCTTGCCCCAGCCTGTATTCATATCTCTGGTATTTCTGGTTGCCCTGGCTCAGGTGCAGGACCCTGCACTTGGCCTTGTCGAACCTCATGAGATTCCCAGGGTCAGTGCGGCCCTGATGGACCCTGAAAGGGGCAGCTGAGTCAGAATTGTGCTTTTAAATGCTGTTGTACCAGAGATTGTGTGAATTACCTTCCAGGGTTCCCTTCTGCCTCATGTCAGTCATCTGGAAATGTTTCCAATGCACTGAGCAAAATTCATCAGCACCATCAGCTTGGGAGATCTTTACCTGTTGCCCATAGCATAAATAGTCCAGATCCTCCATGTAACTCATTACACACAGTTGCAGAGGTGTTTCGCTGCCCTCACCTTGCTGTTGAAAAGGGTTTTTCCCAACTGTTTTGCCTTAACACAAGGATGGTGTGGGATTTCCTGGATCTTAGTGCCCAATGCCCAGCCTCTGGACTGCTTGTAGAGAAGCTCATAGCTTTCCTGGTGACTTTTCTTACCTTATCCCCTGGGTGAACTGTGCTTGAGATTTGTACCAGGTATTTGTTTTGCTTGGCATTCCAAGATAACCATCTCTGTGTCTTCAGTTTCATTTAAATAATAAAATACCTGTGCTCTCTAGGGCAGGTTGGATTACCTGGCCAGGCAGTCACCCAGCCCAGGATTTGCTTTGTTACCAGGGCTGATTTGGAAGAGGGAGACAAGTGCCACCCAGCAGCAACTGTGTTACAGGAGGGCAGACACCCCGTGTCTGATGTGCAGGGCAGGGCTGAAACCTCTCCACCTGCCTCAGGTAGCCTGGGCCTCCTGACACCCCTAGTTGCATCTGAAGGCTTTTGTGGTCTGGCCATTTACACTGAAATAAGAGACCTCTGGAATGTGCAGCTTTCAGCACTAAAAGGGTTTCTTAATGAGTTTGTCACTAAGATCAGACAGGTGAAACCTCTGATTTTTTAAGACTGTTTTGTTGGATGATTTGAGAGTCAGCCTTGTTCACTTACACTCATCTTCTTGGCTGCAAATAGTGTTACAAATGTGTAAATAAATGAATAATGAATTATTCATGCACCTGTGTTGCCATGGAGCGTGATGAGTGCAGAGGCATTGCTGACTCAATTATCTCTGTGGATTAAGCACATTGTGGACGGTCTGTGCCACAGATACTGGCTGAGGCAGCAGGTGAATGCAGCTGTATTGCTTCAAAGCTCACCTGGCTCCAATGACATTACAGCAGCTTTTGTAATATAACCCTAACGAGTCCTACAAGGCCTTTGCTGGCTCTGCATCAGATCACCTCAGATTCCTGTGTACCACATTGCTGGAAAAGGAATCCTGGAGAAGGTGTTCCAGGGGCAGAGTGGTCCTAGATAGGGTCTGCTGCCTCCAGTATCAAGTTACTCACATTTGTCAGGAGGAACATGGTATTTTTCATGTTATTTTGTGCATTTTGTTGCAAAACCTGCCATCACTGAAAAATGAATAGGCTATTTCAATATAAAAATATGGGAATATATTGAACAGGTTGCTCAGGGAAGTTGTGGAAGCCTCCTCCCTGGAATTGTTCAAGACCAGGCTGGAGGGGACTCTGAGCAACCTGATCTAGTGGGAGGTGTCCCTGCCCACGCAGAGAGGTTGGAACTAGATGATCTTTAAGGTCCCTTCCAATCAAAATCATTCTATGATCATACTTCCTGCTTTTTCCTTTGGGATGTTAGTACAGTTTTCAAAAATAGTCTTCAAAATCCTTGGTGAATTGCAATCAAGCTGATTCATGACAATCCCCTACTAGACATGGTGTCTATGACAATCAGAAGCTGATTAGTTCCTCTTAAACTTTTTGATGTAGTTCCTCTTAAACTTTTTGATGAGTCTTGCATTTTGAGAATAATTTTGAGAATTTTATTATTTTAAATAAAAATAATTTAACATACAGGCAGGTGTATTTAGTATGGAAATTTCAAAACCCCATCATACTTCCTCAGACTATGACTGTCAGCCCTGTTAATTGCTAGCTTCAGGAAGACAGGTGTTTCTGTCACCACCTGATTTTGCTGTTCTGGAATACAATGCAACAGAATGCTGAACAACCACAAAGGAAGATGAAGGGTTTGTAATTTTAAGCTATTACAATCCCCTACTAGACATAGTTTATTAGTCTTCTCCTGCTATCATTCCTCCTTTTCACACTCCTATGTTCCTTAACTCTTCTTACTGAGCATGAGTTCTACATTATTTCTGTGGACTATTGTAACATTTACTTTGTATGATAAGTTAAGGGCATTTCATCAGCTTGTGGAAGTAATCTTCACAGCTAGGTGGCAACAAAAGAATTTCATTAGGCTTCCTTCACTAAAAAGTGAGAAAAGTAATGTTGTGAGGGCATTAGCAGCAGCTGCCTGAATATTGTGTCAGCAACAGACTCCTTCAATTTAAATATTTGCAATAGCCATAATTAAACACTCAGTAACTTCCATCGAGTTAAAATAGAAATACATTACATAGTCTTACTGTTGTGCAGATTTTAATTCTGATTAATATCCTACTTGGCTTTGTGCCTAGAATAAGTCTTGTGATTTAAAGGCTGTTTTACACAGTATAAGGATTGTCACAGGGGGCAAATTACCTTCTATGTGAGCAACAAAATTTTGACTTTTGCTGGAAGCAGCTCCCTAAAGTGATCAAGCACAGTTATGCTCTTCTTCCACTGTTGAAAGACTGGAGAGATTCTTATCTGCGAGTAGAGGGATGGTCTGTCTGGGTCACTGAATCTTGACTCTGGCTCCTGGAGGTTATAGTATCATCCACATCTTCTAACCAGTTTTTTTCCTCACCCTCTAGAACTGGTGTTGAAGCTGGTGATCCTCTTACAGTTACTGTCATGTAGGAAGACGTGTTAGGAACTTGGGCAGACCATACCCTCTGAAAAGATGCATACGTAAACAAATGTTGCTTGTTTTTTGCCCTCATTTTTATTGCTTTGGAAGACAAGCATAGCAAACCATGGCATAGCATACACACTAATCACTAATCACACTGCAAAGGTGAAATCAAGATTAAAATTCAACCTGGTAGTAATCAGGCACACTGGGAGATTTCCAGCAGGCCTGAATTTGTTCCAGATGTATTTTATTTTACTTCAGAGCACAATATACAGACTGTGGCTCCATTTCTTGCTGCCTCAGGCAGCCATTTTCTGATCTGTTTCTCTGGCCATGAAGCCATGTTGAAGGATCTTGAACTGTCGTTCCCGACTCCCTTCCACTTCTTTCCAGTGGTTCCATTGCAAAGAATCCTGCAGAAAAGACACATAGGTGATGAGACTGCAGGGAATACAGCTGTTCTGTTTAGCGGATTACACTGAACTTCTAGTTGATAAGCCGGCTGGCTGGCACCACAGTTTATTTGCTAATGTGATTGGGAAATTTGTCAACATCAAATTGGGCATGATGAACAGAAAGTTAACTTGATTGGGTTGCCCAGTTTAAGGTAAATTAAACACAGCTTCAGTGCTCCACAAAATGTTAAGTCAAGATAAAACTACATCTGGATGGTGTGCTCCTTATGTTTTTTCTTTGCTGACAATTTATTCTTGAAACCATAAATGAACAGTTGCAGAAATCCTATCAGATTCTACTGGTTTTCTAATTCAAAAGCTGGGTTCACAAGGGAGAGTTCCCAAAAAAAGCTCAGAACAGACAGAAAACTGCTACTTTTCCATCTGATTCTTTGCTTAACAGGGTAGAAAAGTACCTTTTTCCCATTAATGGCAGTTTTTCTTCAGGTTGGTTTTCCAAAATGCAATACAAATTCTATTTTATTAAGAATGTAATAGTGATTTATAAACAAATGTTACCTTGACTTTTATCAGCACTATCACATTGGGCTTAAAGGGCTGTCACAAATGTAACTGAAATCACAATCTGGACTTGTAACTTTAATACGGGCTCTTAGTGTCACTTTTGTTCCTACTTATTGAGGAACCTAAAGGGTAGCAGTCCAGACAGAATGCCAGAGACCTATTGCATTATAACTATGGCTGGAATTTTCTCCTACAGTCACACTAACACTATTTTCAGCAATAGGCAGTTCAACTACAATAGAGATGCTGCTGAATATATTTGACCAGAATTAAGCCACTTCCCTCTGCTAACATTTGGATAGGGTCATGCAGAGCCAAACAGCACTGACAGAAGATACACCAAATCAGCTAAATAAAATTTATAGTAACCTTGCTTTTTTCCTATTGTTTTTTTCTTATTTTTTTGCAGGTGTCTTAAGATTTGAGAGGTCACCACTGTGGCCTCTTAAGAGACTTCCTGTGTAAACCTAAGCTCAAGAAAAAGTCCAACATGAAAACAGCTTTCAAACCCCATCTTCCTGGCTCATTCTTATGATCCTGGAATACACATTCAGACCTACATCAGGTAGTCAAAAGTTCTAGCTGTGAATTCTTAATTTCTTTTTGTTTATTTTAAAAATGTCTCACATTTGTAATTATATGACTGCTTTCCTTTGAAGTTTGCATTTATTACTTCTATTTTATTCTGGACTCCATTCAGCAAAGTGTTTAAAGGCATGTACTCAAAACCTCAGTTCAGAAAGCCACTCCTGTTTAGGAAATGCTTTATTCAAATAGGTCTTCCAAGTTTTCTTTGCTGAAAGGGACAGACCTCTTTGTCTATATAAAAACTATTGTCTATATAAAACACGTTTTTATTGCCTGAAATGGGAATTCTGAAGGAAGGAAGGAAACATTGATATTCTGAAAGATTGCGCTATTTTGTTTTTTAAACACTTGAAAAATACTGTTTTCCTCTTCACTGAATTCAGCTTCATGTAACTTTTTCACAAAATAGGTAAAAAGCTGAGATTAAGTTGAGATAGGTAATGGAATGGGAGATTTAGTTATAATTTTACATTGGGCTAGTGCACCTTTTAAAGAGTGATCCCATCATGACTGTTCACTGCGGTGTTCCACATGCTGTGGTACATGTGCTGTTGCTGGTAAATATACCACTTCTAAATGTTAGGCATGCATGGGGCAATGGCAGAGGCAGCAGCAGGAACCTTGGTTCCTCACCACTTGTCTTTAGACACTTGCCAAGGGAACACCATCGGCGTGAATCAGCATGAAGTTGTGGGGAACCAGGCTGAGGAAGGGTGAGGTAAAAACCATGGGAACGATAAACTGGAACACGCCTTGGGTGGGAGGGGATGAGCATCCCAGTGAGGTGTAATGGGATGTGTATGACAGGAGACTGAGAATGACATAAGTTAGACACAGGGGGTAAGATGCTGTTTCGAAGGGACAAGAGCATGAGGCAGTAAGAGCAGGCTGTCATATGGATGAGCCCTGCTCTGTGGTAGCAGAACGTGTGACAAGGAGGTGAGGTCAAGGCCATGGTTTGGGAAAATGATGCCTACACAGGAAGCAGGGCACTGCTATTGCCAGTCCTGTGTGGCACCATCTGCCTCTGCCCCCTGCCAGCACTGGCAGTTGAGCAAAGGTCTGTGAACAGCAGGTCTATTGCAGAGCTTTTCTCCTTATGTAACTGCCAGACCTTCCTTGATGGGATGCTGGTTTTCCAGGGGGTAGTCTTCAGGAGTTCTGCTTGCTTTTTACGCTCCATTGTTTTTTCTACAATCTTCTGCTGCAGGTTTAAAATGCGTTCATCTTTCATAGGCCTTTCACCAAACTGGGACTTTCTTTTCTTCTCCTCTTGCCTGCAAAATAAAAAGAAGCAGTAAGAAGGTAAAATAATATCAACCCACAGAATAAATCCATCTGAGCATATTTTACCTTGATAATAATAAATTTTCTCTTGCTTTTGGGAACAAGCTAGGCTCAAAACAGGTTTAAATCATATACCTCAATGAATATGGTATTCACAGCTGGCTTCTTTCTGTTTGAAGAACAGCATTACTAAACAGTATAGAATAATTTCTTCCCACAGGGTGCCATGATGACAATATCTGAAGTATTTCAAGCTTGACATAACATTCTTAGAAAAAGCTTGCACAAAACCTGTGATAATACTGCAGCATTTTGCTTGTGAGAACTATGAACTTTCCTTATATGATCATTAGTATTCATCTCATTGCCAAATGAAAGATTCTTTTCTGTGTAATCTCAATGCCCAGATTCAGAATTTATGGAATGGTGATGTATTAATCAAGGTTAGTGGGACTACGTGAGCATAAATTTGCTTGTGCAGCTTAAAAGTAAGGCATAAGAGAGAGGTTATCAGAGTCTTCCTTCCCCCTCCCCCCCCCCCTTCTATTGTAAATAATTTTCTGTCCTCTGAAGTTTACATTTTATCTAGTTTTGCTTACTTCCACCCAACTGGCACAATTTACTCACAGCTTCTTAATGTAGGCTACACCACCTTGCACTATGACTCACTTAGCATCCAACCTTCTCTTCCATTCAACATTGCCCTTGAATTTGGCTCAGTACGATCAAGTAGTATCAAAACTGTCATGAGCAGCTGTGATTTTCTGGCCAAATTCAGAGCTAAAGGAAGTGTCAGATCTGCCAAAAAACATGCATAATTATAGAATTTGTAACCAGGTTAGATCTGATGCCACCTTTCAGCTGACAAGGATAACCAGATTAAGATCCTAAGTGACAAAGAACAGAATGCACTGGGGCATTGCTCAGCCAATCCTGTAACTGTTATTCTGTCAGTGGCATGACTAATTTCATAGGCAGGTTGCCCCTTGGGAATGTTTTACAATAGAACTCTTCCCTTATCTCTTGGGTCTTACACCACAGTGTTTTCAGTATAAGGCACATTCAAGGAGCCGGAGGAAGGGGAAGAAGTTCCTTCTGATGCTAAAATCACCAATTTGCCTTAAAAAGTGTCTGTATCAAGACTCCAGGGATCCAAACACTTCTTTCATCTTGGGAGAGATGGCTTTTGTTTGCCTCCATAATAGCAGATATTCTTCAGAGCAGCCATTCTGGACTACAGTTCCCAAAATCCTCAGGGACTGGATGAAGGAGAGATCTGACCCGTGTTACATTGTGAAATGTGACTGTCAGCTCTAAAAAAGGGGCACAGTTCAGCTTGGCTTCTCATTTCCAGTTGCTTTCCTGAGGTGCCTCCTGAATGTCTCTGCTGTTTGTGTCATGCTATCTGCTTAGTATAACACTTCCTTATCCTCTTTAATACTGTGACATGCTCTGCTACACTGAGATTAATTTTTAACTCTATTCTGTAAATCTAAATAATTATGTACTATCATTTAATCTAATTGAGAACATGGATTATGTCTATCTGCATTATAACAAGGCATCACATTCCAAGGGACATAGGAGAAAATAACAAAAAAGGTTTTATGTAGACACTTGGTTAAATATTGTCAGTGGGAATAAGCAACAAAACCTTTCATTACATGCAAATCCAGATTCTTGTAAATACAATTACAGGAAATACAGCAAGAAGTTTCACATCATGAAGAAGCAGCAGCTGCTTCTGAATTAACATTGTAAATAGTTCCTTATCCTCAGACTAATATTAAGTCTTAAACATGAAGTCATGGGCCAGTCATCCACACTATTTCAGAAAGCTGACAATCCCCTCGATTTTCAGATGCTGCACCACTTCATAACAGAAACTCAAAGAGTGGAAGGAATAAAAAATAAATTTTAAAATTGTGGTTTTCTTTGATGGTCAGTTGAGAACTTTCAAGACTGAAGACAGAAAAAGCTCATTTGATCTCTGCCACCCTGTAGCATGTGTTTCCTAAGGAAACAGTCAGAACGGGGTAGTACAGAGTTAAAGGAATCTTCTCCAGATTCAGTAGAAAATTATGTGATGATCATGAAAACATTTTAAATTTTACTTTTAAATTTTAAAAAAAATTCCTCATCCTTTCACTCTCAGTAAGTTGTGCTGTCTGTACTTCAGTACCTTGCTTTTTTCCTGTCCTGCACTATATAATTATTAGTTATTGCAGTGAGGAAAATGAAAGTATCTGTTAACAGTTCACTGTTAAGGGAGTAATTATTTTGACATTTAAAAATGCTACACTATTGGATTGATTACTGTTTTGTACTTATGTGAGGGATTTAAGCACTCAAAGTCTGAGTCCCTTCCAAAATAATTAACTTATTAAGCACCTAATTTTAGGGATGGAAGTGAGTGTTATTTGTAACTGTTTTTCTCATTTAAAATATAGATTAGGAAGGTGTACAATCAAAGTCCATTCACAGAATCACAGAAAGTTGAGGTTGGAAAGGACCTCTAGAGCTCATCTTGTCTGCCCCCACCTGCTCAAGCAGAGCCACCTCAAGTCAGTTGCCCAGGACTGTGTCCAGACAGCTTTTAAGTATCTCCAAAGATAGAGACTGCAGAGTTTCCCTGGGCAACCTGTGCCAGTGTTCAGCCACTCTCACAGGAAAACAGTGTTTCCTGATACTCAGGCAGCCTCCTGTGCTTCCTGTTGTACCTCTTGTCCTCTCATTGGTCACCACTGAGAAGAGCCTGGCTCTGTCTTCTTTACAGCCTTTCTTCACATACTAAAATTTCTGATCCATCATTGCTGATAAATTTCTTCCTGTTCCAATGCTACAGAAGAACTAATTTCCAGCAGTAGGGACTGAGAAACTAAATCTTATTTCCTCATTGCAAACACATACAGAACTCCAAGTATTTGTGAAATCACAAATATTATGAAGTACCAAACCAGAGTTCCTTATCATGGTAATTTTTGAGCTTTTTTTCCCATTATTTTAGGCTATGCTACTGAAGATCTGAAGCAACAGTCACACAGAGGGATAGCACGGCACAAGTTTCCCTGTTACACCTTTCCATGTCCATGTGTTGTCTGCCCCTTCCATTGTTCTACTTGGAGCTTGTTCTACTTGGAAAGGACCATCACAGTCATTCATCCATAGCCCTCCTTTGATCTCCCTACTTGATCTCCTCTCTCTCCTCATAACCAGCATTCCCCTTTGTCCTCTTGCCATGGCTGCCTTCACACTGTTTCTACCCACCTCAGTTCAGGTCAAGAGAGGTGTTACATTGGTGTGTGGCCAGTGGCTCTTGTCAAAAAGGAAAGGAGGGCTGGCAGTGGCAGGGAAAGAAAGGATTGCTTTGCCATCTTGGCAAACAGACCAATGTTTGGAACCCAGTGCTGAGATCTCAGCATGCTGCACCATTACCAGTGTGAGATAGGGATGTGGTGAACTTTTGCACTGGTGGGAGTCTGTGCACCTTGTTCCTCAACCATTTTCTTATTCTTCTTCCTCATATACAAGTACGTCAAGGAGGATTAGTGTCAGTTCAGAGTGACATTCTGAAAAAGCAGCTGCTACCTTTATCTGGATGTTGCCCTGACATGGAGAGGGGAGGGGGCTGGGGCACCAGGCACGGTTGTGATACTTGAAAACGAACAGGAAAACAAACAAGGCGGGAATATGAGCAAGAACAGAATAAGGCTGGTTTCCATGTGCCCTACATATATGCCACTGGGGGAGCATGGATGTGCTACTGTCATCTGTGAGAGACAAAAAAAAGGATAGTGTGGTGTTCACTAGACAGGCCTGCAGATGAATGAAGAATTGAGAATGTGAAGTTTTGAGAGCATGCAGTCCCAAGACTAGACTAAATCCAAGACAAACCCCTCCAACAACAGATAACGTGGATGGAGGGAGCCTCAGCACCAACTGGTTTTATCTGTTGCTTGATTCTTAGTGCATTAAACTACTTGCAATAATAGATGTTGCCTCAGTGGAATGAAAAGCAATTGTACCTCAAGCATACAGGCACAACTTCAGCACTTTAGCACATATTCAAACACTCATAAATCTTTTGGTTCTTGTTTTAGAAGGCTGAGAACTCAATTGTTTGTCCCTTCACATGCCAGTCTGATTTTCAAACCGTGTGAAATTCTAGGAATTAAAGGGATGTCCTGCTTATATACAGAATTGATTCTGAAGTGTTCTGCATGCACTCTCAAAGCTACTGCTGTGATGGATGTCACAGCCTGCAGTCTTTTCAAGGCTGATGTCTCTGTAATTTTTCATGTTCCATTTCCTATTTTGTTTAATATAGCTCATTATATGCTTGCTCAATGTGCTTCTTTTGTGTTGATGTATGTCTGCCTACAAATGATACTGAAAAGGACCTGCTTGGTAGGCACTGAATTAAACTCCAGCTGACACTAACTAAAGCACATTTGTTTAGCAAAGCTTAGCCACCATCCTTTAACTAATTAGCAGTAGCCTTCAACATAATGCATTTTAAGATACAACATGTAATTTTATATTGATACATAAGCCTATCTTGTGAGGACAATTGGTAGGATTTGACATTCTATTCCTATAACTATTGATTAATTCTGTAAACATAAACATTTGCTTTTTACACCTCCTGTGCAGCATATAATAGGACCCAAGCAATTAATCACTCACACTGACTTGATAGACATTTCAGGATTGAGGATCTGTAATTCAGGTTTAACACACAAAGCCTATAGTTTGTTTAGAGAGAAATAAAAGCTGCAGCATTTGTGTAGCATTTGTAAATAGGCCCGTATGTGATACTTCTATATTAACAGAAATAACACCATAGATTTGCATTCTAGATGAAATTGCATTAAACATGCTCCCAAGGAACAACATTTCTGGTACATTTTGATGCTGCCGTTTTATAGCTTATGCTCCCAAGTCCTGTACATGGATTGCCTGGGAGCCACAAAAGGAAATGTCTTTAAAATCTATAATGAAACTTTGTAATTTCTTTATTTGGAGAGCAAATAGGGCTCCATTAAAATGACTGTGTTGCTTGTCCTGGGTTTGACTAGAAACTTGTAAATTCAGTGTTTAAGTTAATTTGGTTTCTAACAACTTTTACATGCTGGTATGTTCAAAAACATTTCAAATGTCAGGACAAAGAGTGAATCAAAGTTACCTTCTCAATAAAAGCATGTCTTATTTCAGGATCAGAACAGTTTTAGATCTCAATTAAGCCAAAAAGTCTGTTTTAAAGAAACCCAGCACTATTCAAAATTCACAGACTGTTATCCAGGGTAACAAGTAATTCTTTAAGTATTTACTAGCTAAACAGGTTTTATGCAGTATATAAGTTCTTAAAGCCTAGTCTGCATCTCTAATGGAAAGCACTGGCTTGAGTTGCTCCCATAGGCTTTCACAACTTTTAATGTTTAGCAATGAGAGTGTATTTCCAGCTCCAACTCTATTTCAGGTTCTTTAGCCTTAAAATTTTTTCTCAATATATGCCATAGAAGACAGGGTCACTGATCCATGCAGTCAATCCACTGCAGCTGCAGTTATTGATTCATTAAACTCAATAAGCTATCTTCTGAAGGACTAACATAGTAAAACTCTAGTCTTTGGAGATTAACTATCATCAACAAACCAAATTAGAGCTGGGACTAGTGAAGACTAGTCAAATGAATACATCAATACTGCCTTCTGTAATTGAGATTCAGAACTGGATGATAAATCAATAACACACATTTAACTCTAAAACGCCACCTTTGGTATCTGAGCAATAAACACAAATCCAAGCTATGTCTAAAGATGTGGGTTTAGCCTGATAGAAGGTCTTCAGAATGTCAGCTTGAGTGTTTGCAAAATAAATACAGCAAGACAAGGGCTAGCCTCTCAAACTCACAAAAGAGCAAAGGTGACAGACAACTTGCAAGAAAACAATGGTAAATAGTCAAGGTGCAGTAAAAATGGCCTAAGTTCAGGAGGTGTCTTACACTTGTACATAGCCCTCGTTCCCACTCAGCTTTATTTGTAAATAGTTTTAACTGAGATTTTAAACTTCGTGGAAAGGACCTGTCTTCTGCATATGTGAGCATCTAGGATGGCTATGGATCCTTTGTGACAATGAATTATAAATATTATAATGAATAATAAATATGAATAATGAATGAAAAATTTGATCAACGAGCCTGTAAGCTAAGATTTTTCTGCTATAATTTATTTAATGTATAACTTATTATTGTTATCAGAAAATCTTCCTAGAATATTGTCAGCTTCTAAAACAGGGCCTGCCTTTTCACATAACAAATGAAGTTCAAGGGAGAAAATTGTATCTCTAATGTATTGGTTTAGATGAAAATGAGAAACCTCTTCAAGTGGCAAGGTAGAATGACCCTAATAACATCAAATTAGTTCTGATGAGCTGCAAAGGAAAAGAAAAAAGGCAGAATTTCTTCCTTAATATATAACATTGGCTTTGCATTCTGGGGCAATACTGTCAACAGTAGCCTACAGAGTGTCTTCAACCATAAATAGAAAATGATGAAAAAGATTTGTTAAATCTGATGCACATTATTTTCAAGAATAAAAAGGAAAATCTGGCCCCAGTGTGATCCTTGACAGAAGTCATATTAAAGGGCAGTATTTTGCTCTCTACTTGTTTTCCTCCTCAAGGGGCTAGCAAAATATTAACAAAGTTGCAATGTCTTAAATGTCACATGCTGTTTTATACTGACTTTAAAGCAGCTGCTCGTCCGAGTTCTGCTCTGAACACAGAAATCTGGTCCAGTTTGTCTAGAAGAAGTTGTTCCTTAGCTTGTTTTTCATGAATTATCTGGTCTCTCTTCTCTTCCTCTGCTGCCTTCTGTGCTTCTCTGAGCAGAGCAAGGCGTTCACGTAGTTCTACTATTGACATTTCACAAATTAAACCATGGCCACCAGTCTAGAGAACATGGAATAAAGGTTTAAATAACACTGTAAATATCAAGGGGAGAACAAAAGAGTAAAACCAGGACATTTTGATTGTGTTCCAAATAATGCTGAATATATTTTGATGGCCCTAACCTATTATTTACAAGCTGTTTCTAAGGGGCAGGGCTTACCTTTCATACATGTAAAACCACAAAGCTAACAAAACATTTAATGAAAAAGCATTGAAATATACAGTAGAATAATTATAAATACAATGTATGTACTGTCCAGATAATTCTAGTTGACTTATATTTTAGTTTGAATATGTCTTTTGCAGTTTCTAAATGTGTGAAACCGTATTTTTTAGTTTGTGAAACCAGAACAGACTTTAAACTAAAAAATATGCATATACTTAATTATCTATTTCCAAATTATGGGTTTGATCTATGAAGGCATTTACTGTTTTTCTCCAAAAAGACTAGGACTAAACAATGCTTTGTACCCAGAAAATCCAGATCTTAATGCTTGAAGTTAAAATACTAAAACATGAATGTTTAATGAAGGCTTTTTAAAATCCACTTGGAAATGAGAGTGATAAAGAGCCTGATTCTGAGATGTAACAAGAGTCTTCGGCACCTTAGTTTCCATACAAAGACAGACAATTTCTAAACAGTTCTGTGAACCTTACTCTTGTATATACTCTTCCTTTTTCTATGTCTACACATATATCCTTTGCATATATGGAAAACTTGCATAAACCCACAGAAAGCTTCTGTGTAGCTTTCTTTGCAATTTTAATCCATTTCACACTCATATTCTTTTATCTGTCTTAACATAGTTTTGGTACACATCTCTGCTATGTATCTTGTACCCTGGCATATTATAATGCAATATATGGGTGCAGGAAGTCAAGATGCTAACCTGACTTTTGTGTTAGTTGTGTAACATTGAGAGTATAACACTAGTTAGGATTTCAATCACAAAGATCTTGCTCTACTTAGTTCCATAGAACTAGTGACAGAAAACTACAACGTTTGGAAAGGATGAAGGGAGAGGGGTGTGGAGTCCAAAGGAACAACCACACCTCCAAATGGTGTTTCTCAGACTGAAATTAAGTGGCAATGACAAACAGGTAAGTAAAACTCATCGCTATCCTTTTAGTGGAGAGAAATGATTCAGTTAAAGAGCCTTCATTTTTTCAAACAATCCTTTTTAGCAGGAAAAAAAAAGCCCCTGTGTTGAATACTGAGAGAGTTGTTGACAGAATAGTAGTTGCCCTTCTGCTTTAAGATTTCCACAAAATAGAACATGAAAGGAAAAGAAAAAAAAAAACAACAAACCAAGAAAAGGGAAGGATGCTTAGTCGTAGACACATGCTTGGATTGTCAGTTTGGCTGCAAGAATTGACCAGTTCCTCTTCTCTGGTCTGGGATGCCATCTAAGCAGCCTAGTCAGGAACTTGTCCTTCAGTGACCATTCTCTGGCTGTTCATAGCAGTGAGTCCATGAAACAGGGAGGAAAGCCAAGAGAGATGAAGAAAACAGTAAGGCAGGGTGGGAGAGGGGGATGCAGGGGCAATAATCAGGCTTGGGTCTCTGCTGCTACAACATTGGTACTTAAGAGGGATTATTATTGAGTTAGTCTGAAGAATCTAATAATACAAGCTTGTCAGTAAAGGAGAATGTATCTTGGGTGGCCATCCGTGGGACTCCTTCAAGATCTCCAAGAGTATCTCCTGCAGTTTTGGCCCCCATAGCTTCTCTTTCTAAAACTTCAAAAGTTGAGTCAGTAAGAAGAGATAATAACTTTTTTTCACCTAATGTTTCACTCCTCAGTTTTGGCTCTGTGATTTCTGTTTCCACACCCTTCATGTGCACCAAACATGACCCAAACAAGGGTCACCAGTAGCATCAGTAGATTGACAAAAGCAGCAATGAAGGACCTATAGATTGTAGTACCATTTCGCATTTTGCATATACTGTGTGGTGTACAGTAACTGTTTGTTCTCTTCACCTTTTTTTTCTCTGCTGTTTCCTTTGTAGTTCAGTAGTATTTCTCAAAAAATGGGTGAAGTGAGTCTGGGTTTTAAAAAGAGAATTGTCTTCTTTGGCTAGAAAGGAAGTGGAGAAGTGATGGCAACAGCCATAAAGGCAAACCAAAGAGAGTAAAGAGTAAGGGAGGATGAGACATCTGGGGCTCTGAATTTATTCTTGTTCACTTATTTCACACTTCAAGATTAAATCTATTATAAAATTTGATAAATGAGGTGGGGGGTTTATCTAGTGGTTGCAAAGATGGTAGGTAGCTATTCAAGGAATAACTCACTTCAGAGGAGCAGAAGATAAAAACAAAACATTGTATTGACTGTTCCAACAGCCCCGTGGATAGAAGACCTGTTCCTTCTCTATAGTTTCTGCAGACTAGCCATGGATTTATTTTTTTAATTTGTGATTTTCATTTGAATACTCATGAAAGGAAAGAAAAAAACCCAAAGTTTGATAGTGCAATTTTATATTATGTTGTTATTCTTTCAGTGTAGATAAGAAAAGGGAAGAGTATTTTCAGCTACTCTGCTGAGTACCACTAGGTTTAGTGGTAAGCTAACATTTCCAGATGCTGCCTAAGTCTGGAAATTCTGCAGAAGTGGGAATTGCAAAGCCCAATATCAGATCATCTCAGTTTTGTGCATCATATTAAGTCAAAGAAGTTTGTGATACATTTACTGCAGATTTAACCACACACACGTTATTTGCACAATACATGCATAACAGCTCAGCAGGTTTTGAGTTCTCTTTACAATCTCTTTTACACACTTGAATGTTAACAGTTTTGAAAGCACAGAAGATTAATTTTACTAATTACCATGACAATAACAACTGTATATCAGTCCAAACTTTGTGTTCATTCAGTCCTTACCCAGGACTGACAAATCCGTGCATTTTTGAATACAGAACATTTGCCAGTCTCTTTTTGAAATATATCAGGAAACCCAAATCCTTCTGGCAAAATCCAATGAAAGTTCAAGGGGGTCTAAGATTTAACTTACCATCAGACTATTCTTCCTGGGAAAATTTTCATTTTATAAACATTGTGAAAGTTCCAGTTCAGATCTAACCTTTGTGTCCTGGGGTCACTGTACTTAATGGTAATTCCTCTGAATATGTGAAATATGCACAACATACATTTATGTTAAATCAGCAGTTTTTACTTTTGAGCTTACCTCAGTTAAATCAACAAACTTGTGTCTGAGGCTTGGTAAAGACTCAATAGCTCGTATTTGTTGAATTAGTTCGTATCTTTTCCTAAGCTTCTCCTCCTCTTCTTCTAAAGCTTGCCGAAGAAGTTCTCGATTTTCTTCAGAAACCTCCTGAACTGAAAGAAAACAACTAATCTCTGTTAGCTGGCTGCATATTTTAACAAGTAGTCCATCTGGAGGAGAATTCATATGCATTTGTGAATAATGATAATCATACTGATCTTGAGGGAACCGTCTGGCATTGGTGGGAGGAATGATTAGAGAAACAAATGAGTGCTTCCCACCTCCACTATCTATCATTCTATTCAACACACAAACATTCTGTATACACAGATAAAGTAGACACTTTGAATTCCTGCCTTGTAATTTCTGTTCTAACTAGTGCATACTGTTCCATTATTCAATAAAAGGATATTATACAATAGCTAATATTAATAATTTTCCAAGCTATATATATGACAGAAATAATTGAGCTGGAAAGGCTGGTAGGATTTGTTTGGTCATTTCAGAGTGGCTAACACCCTCTGCTTCCCTCCACCCTTACTGGTACCAGTATGGAGATACTTGGTCTGCTCACCAAAATATGCACAACTGCAGGTAACCTGTTCATACAGCAGATGTTAACATGGCATTGCATTGGAATATGTAAAACCGTGCTAGTCAGAACACCCTTCTCCTTGGACTTCATCAGTTAATGCATTAACTGAAGAATTTTCTTTAAGAATAATGAAGGATGAGTAATATAATTTCCCTGCATCCTGATGACTGGTCTGTCTTGGAGGTGCTACATCCTTCCTCCTTGTCATACTGTGCTTCTAGGAGATATCCTTTCTGTTTTTAGTCACAGTCTTCTCTGGATTGTCTTCTTCGGATAAGACAATAATTTTGAGCCATGATTCTTTCCCAGTGGTTGCTAGGCAAATCCTCTCTTCATGGCATGAATCACAAGAATCTGAGCATCATACCTTGGTTTGACAAAAAGTACATTAATTCATACATGCTACTTTTAGATGGAAGTTGCAGAACATTAGTCCTGTATCTCTTCCTTCTAAGCAAAGAGGTATTCCCATGACCAGTAGCTTAGAATTTCTGAGCAACCCATTACCACCTTATTCCTGGAAATCATATTCAGGCATTCATGGTAATGTATAGGGTAGATCTTTCCCTCAACTTGCCTTTCCTTCCAGTAGAAAGTGTAATCGACCCACCAAAAGAAATTAATTTGGGGACATTTGGCATGATCTCACAAAATTTTCTCACAAAATATAAATACCTATCTGCTGCTTGTATTTCTTGAGCTTTATTTTTGCTTGCTTTGCACTCTTATGTCCTTCCACGACCTGCTCCACCAGCTCTCTCATTTCTTTCTGTTCCTGTAGACGTTTCTCTGCATACTGGTGCATCAGATCTGCTTTCTAAATCCCAAACAAGCAGGTGAATAGAATTTCTCATATCTGGTGATATGAGTGCCTCAAATAGTGCAAGGACAAATGGATTAAAAGTATTACATCATTCATTCACAAAAGTAGCAAAGTGCATTGGCTGGGGACAATATATAGACCACTTTCTATATTTTATTTACCCACAACAGCCCTCTGTAACATTTGCACTGTTATTTTCCAGGGTTCCCTCCCACATATTTCTAAAGGCAGACAAACAAGCCATCTCTGGATCTGGTTATGAGATACCAAGAGGACCGGTCTAATACACAGCTAGTTCTGTGCCTGCAGGATCTTCTTGGGCCTAGGTTGTATCTCTGTAACCTACAGAAAGTCCACTTTTGGCTATCATGTTCCTTTCTATGTCAGAGGAAATTAACAGGAAGCAGGAAACTGGATTTTCCCAGACTAGATTCCTTACTGTACTTTTTGTTTTGGATGGAAGACACTGGGCAATGAAAATGATCAGAGGGCTGGAGCACCTCTCTTACGAAGACAGGCTGAGGGAGTTGGGGTTGTTCAGCCTGAAGAAGACTCCAGGGGGACCTTATATCAACCTTCCAATACCTGAAAGGAGCCTGTAAGAATGGTGCTTAGTACCTCAGTATCTGTTCAGAAACGATATGCACAATGACATGAATATATTGGAGAATGCTTGAATGTTCTGTTTGATTCAATTGACTTTGTAAGTGTTATCAATCAAACAAAACACTTGTAAAACGTACTTAAATGTATAAGCTTTGCTTTGTCTTGAAGTTACACCATTGTTTTTCTATCATTTGCAGACCTCAGTGAGCAAAGACAGTCTATAGAACTTTTACACCTTATAGTAGGTATCATCTGTGGTATGTTTTGCGCTGGTTGAGTATAAGCAAAATTTGAGCAGTTTTGTATGTATTACCTCTTCTCTCATTAGATCAGCTTTCCTCTTATTTTCTTGAATTACGTTCTGATGGGCTAGAAGGGCCTCTTCATAACTCAGTTTCCCTTGAAGCCTCCTACACTCTATTTCAGCCAGCTGCTCTTCCAAATCTTTTCCACGCATCTGTTTTTGCCATTCCAAGAATTCAGATGGGTCTTTAGCCCCTTGTAGCAAATTTTCAACTCTGCAAGAGATGAGGAAGAGCATACTATTCTAGGGGGTCTGGCTCTGCAGCCCTGCCTTGGTTTATAAAATATTTCTAGTAGTTTGTGTTATATAAGGTGTTTGATCTCTGCAGAGAAAAAAGGCAGTCATCACAAAATCATTTGACAGATGTTATTTTAACTCCAGTCCAAGAGGTGTTCCTATTGTGTGGAAATCCTGGGACAGCCAGGCTGGAAAAAGTGCATGAGGACACAGACCTGAAAGTTTTCAGTAAAACAAAGCCCCAAGAGAGGGCAAACTTTAGCTACATACGGATTCTCTCCTAAGGAGCACAGAGAATCAGATTGAAAGCATATACATTTTTTCAGAGGATTACTTTGCTTAGAGCTAGAAAAACAAACAACTTTTCACTTTGGCGATGTTCTTGACCCCTTTAACACAGAGAATGCAAAACTGTTCTTCTTCATTCTCTTTCTGTTTTGGATTTTGTCAATTAAATAATATTGCTGTAATAAGGCAAAGAAATATTTAGCTATTAAGCAAAACCACATTCTTGTTTTTTGTGCTCAGCTGAGAGAGAAAAGCATAGCAAAGCCCTGGGGCAGACCCAGCAAAGTCCTGGAGCAGAGGAATTAGGGCAGAGACACAAAAATACAGTGAATTGTGCCATACTGCTGCTCCCTAAAACATATAGATATGCATCTGTTGTGTGTTAAATGCAGCTGAAGATTAAAACTTATAAATAAAAAAATAGCGTAAAGTTACAGGGAAAATCTAATCCTTTGCTGAGTGGAACAAAATTCTGCCAAAGTGAACAGTATTATATGTGATAAAAAGAACCTTAATATCCATACATAGCTGATAACAGAAGCTAAGTGATGCATAATATCTTACTGCTAAAATCATGACCTATATACCAAAATTTGCTAAGTCCAAAGAACGAACCCAACCTTAGGCCATCATTCTGGGACTTAAAACACTAAAAACATTTAGGATTAGAAACAATACTAAATCAAGATGCCATGGTATAGGCTTTATCTTTGTTAAAATTATTAGTGAAAATGTTCTGTAATCCTAGTTATAGAATGCAACCTGCAGTGGCCATTCAGGCATCACCCTCTCCCTAGTTAATGTCAGCTGAAAACCCATGCTGCTGAATAAGGATTCCTTATGCCAGAGGAATCCCTATGTCAGGATTTCTTAGAGCCCTAAGTGCACCAAAAGGACCTGCAACCTCTTATTCCCCACCCCTGCCTAGGACTTAATTGCTTGTGTTCAAAGATAGCTTTGTTGCAGTGGAACCATGTAACATTGGATCAGACTGGAGAGAGGAGAGCTGGGTGAGGGAGAGCTATGAAAAGTCCTCTGTGTGTAGTTTCTTCCTGGGAGCCACGTTAAAGCTGACGTTGTTAACAGCCTTTGCCCTGGGCTATGCTGTAGGTGTTGCCTCACCCAGCCTAGCAGCTGACCCTGCCTTGTTGATGTGGCTTCCTGGCTTGACCTCAGCCCTGTCTCGTCACCATGCACCACCCAGCAGTCACTGGAATGGTCGTCTGAAAGAGCTGCCTCTCACTGGGTCTGCTCTGCTGCCTTGCCAGGGTGCTGGGGAACTGAGCTGCTGTCAGTGAGGACACTGTCCCTGCTTGCCTTGCTGTCACCTTTAGCTCCTGGTTCATCTTGCCTTGTGGAGCCTCACACTCTTTAGTCCTCCATATCTTACCGTGATAGAAATGGTCAGTATTTCTATATACATATAAACAAGTTTTATATATATATAAACAATTTCAAATATCGAATTCAGCATGTAGTTAACCACAAACAATTGAAGGAAATTGAGGTGTATTAAATGGTTTGGATTAATCTATATGCATCTTTTATAATGGGCACAGAAATAGATGTGGATTTGGGTCATTATTTATTCTGGAGAACTGGAATAAACATAACAAGTGATCCTCACTGGACTCTGCAAGTGGGCACTAGTCAGAGTGCTAAATCAGAACACAGGCACACACTGCATAATGGCCACAGTAAAACAATTACTTTAACGTAGACTTTCATTTCAGTCCACTTTTCTCTTTATTTGTTAACCGTGTTCACAGAATGGCTTCCTATTGCCTTAAAACAGATCCATTTAATTTACCTGGAGTTTACTTAATTATTTTTAATGCCGTTAGTTACTCTACATCCACGGATGTTAGAAGTAATTGAAGAAACAAGCGTGGTACCTCTTGAGCTCCTGTTCCATTTTCTGCTGATAGAGGGCACCCTCTCTCAAAATAGCTGCAGCATTTAATTTAATAGGTATATTGTCAATCTGTCAGGAAAGAGAATGTATATACTATAGTTAGTAATGTAAACCATAAAACAGAGTATAAAAACATTTCAATGGGTTAAATAAATTGACCTAAGACAGCATAAATTTTGTTTAAAGCATTCATCTAGCATTAATCTGACATTCACAATGAAACTGCATGCTGCTCATAAACCACTCAAGCTGCTTAAGAAATCAGCAAAGTTCCCCAAGTGGATTATAAATTTGTAATCACTCTTGGACCATGTCAAATCCCATAGAATGTGTTCACTTTCCTTTTTTCATCGCTCATATACCTAGTGTGCAGGGATCCCATCTGCTTTGGACAAAGGAAATAAACTGCTTCTCCCAAATATAGTAAGTTAGCCAAAACCAGGCAAGTAAAACATAAGCAGTAACTTTCATAGGAAGGTCTCAGTAGTGTTTTACAAATAATCATGACTTCAAAATATTTCTAAGACAACTGGCATCACCGATGGCTGTATCTATTTTCTAGACAGTAGAAGTGAAGCACATTCTCAGTGACTTTCAGGCCTTGTGGTGTAACTTGGACTACGCTATGGCTGCTTTGCAGTTCTTCCAAGTATTGCCTTAGGACTAACTCCTAGACAACCTCTGAATACTGAGGGAGGAAGGGACCAACCTCTGCCAGTTAAAAATGTTTCCTGCACAAATCGGCTATTCTGAAAAAAATTATCACCTTTGCAGACACATATAATAGAGCTGACCTGAACCAAGGCAACGAGTGCTGGTGGGATAAGAACTGGGATCATTCCTGCATAAAATAAAGCTTATTCATGACACATTTTGCCTAAATCCAGACAAGTGTTCAGAATCCAAACATATATTTAAATGCCAAATTAACAGCTTCATGAGTGGCTCAGAAAAGGACACAGGGAATCTCTCAAGATATACACTGCAAATATTTTATGCACAACTGTGTACTGCAGTCTGCTGAAATACATAAGCTAACTGGGAAAAGGATGTTTTGTAATAGATATTAATTAGGTAGGTTGAGGATAACAAACATGTGCTCTCACCTAGAAATTCACTAAGCATAATTACAGTGCTTTGCACACAGATGGCACATTTTAATGGACAAAAATTAATTACCTCTCTGTTTCTTGACAAAATGATAACTTGAAGAATTCAGGAAGAGAGCCCCAAACAATGCATTTTATTTATTTTGTTTGATTTGCTCCACTTAGTCTTCTTAATGCCCAGTGATGTCTCTCCTTCCTTTTGTTCTGCTTCTCAACTTTTCTCAAAGTTGTCTGCATTATATGAATAATCCCTCCCCAGCCTGTATTTCATACCCTGTACTGGCTTAGAATTTTCTCTTACACATGTAGGTATTTTCATATTATTGGCAATTAACTGTGTATACAGATTTAATATTCCGCATTTGCTAACTATAATTTGGATAGAGAACTAAACTAAGAAAAATGGAAATACCTTTAACTTCAGTTTTCCAGTCTATTAAACAGAAATATGACTGAAGCCATCATAGTCAAAATAACAGGGACTTCCAAGATAAATGCAGACAGGTATAAGTAAGATAACTGGATAGATTCTTCTATGTCATGTGATATCAAGGAAGTTTTTAATTTTACTCATGCCTTTTCTCTTCCAAGGTATCTTCCCTTTTTTCAAGATGAGAAAATGGAAATAATTGGAAAAATTGAACACTGTAATTCTTATGGAAAAAATTGAATTCACTACTTCCACCTAATGAACACACAATAGCTTACCTAAACCAGTAAATATGTTAAGAGCAAGGCCTGACATGAGCAAGAGGCAGACTGAGACAGAATGATGATACATTTGTACTGTCTAATTCTTCCAGTGAAAAGGATGAGTAGATATTTTGTAACAGCAATGAGAAATAATTGCTGCTGCATAAAACAAATGTGTCTGAAATGAAAAAAAATTATTTCATATTCTGTGGGTGTTCTAAAAAGAGGAAAGGAAAATACTAGTTTTTAACAAGTTTATATAACTTGATTCATTTGATGATATTATAACCTTATTTTACATCTTGGATAAACCTTCCTCTTAGGATTTGGCTACTCACAGAGTTGCACAGGCAGAAAGGCAAGAGGAATAGAAAATATTTTAAAAGTCAGTAACAATTTGCCTACTTCAGCTTGAAAGTTACAGCAGCATCTTGAATATCACCTAACTAACCTTAAAGGAAACCGTGTTTTGACAAGATAAAACTGATGATGTGCCTAGAGGGGATACTAGCAGGTGTTAGAAGTGTCCTCGATCAATGCCACAAGATGCCAGATCCATATTTTTCTTAATGCAATTTAGGCAGATGGTTTGACTCTCACTAGCCTGCACTACAGTTTTGGTATTTTAAATTATCAGAATACGAAGTAGAATATACATAGGCTTGAACTGAGCCCACATAACTACATGTCCTACATCTTTGGCTTAACCATATAAATGTTTCCTGTTTTGGGCTTTTATCCCCCTCTTTTGAGTGTAGAAGGAACTGGGATTTTCCTACTTTGCTCTAAACTCGATGCTGCTGGATTATCAGCAAGCAGACTGAGCAGGTGATACTGTTATTATAGATAACTTCAGTGTGTGATAAATGCCAGATATTCTTTAGAAATAGTTGCCAGATTCTCAGTTACCCAGTGTGGAATCAGTTTTTCCAAGTGTATATGAGTGGTACCTAAATACATAGTTTATAAGCGTAGGTACCTGCCCACAAGGTATTTGAGGTCACAATACAAGCACAGCTTCCACATTAAATTATTCTGCATATGAACTTGAAGCAAATGAAAGGTGACAGATTGAATGATGTAAGATTGAAGATTATTTGCAGTACAGTTATTGCAGAAATAACAATGTGAGTTTTCATGCATTATACTGTTAAGGTTGAACAGCCCATTTTCCATGTTTACAGTTCTCTGACCCTTGGAAATCCTAGCAGAGAAGCAATCAGTACAGTGGATTTTATGACCTCAGTGTGTGCCTAAAGGAACAAGATAAACAGCCAGCCTGATTGTATATTGTGTATCAGGCAGTCATCAGCTGGAATGACTGCTCAGAATTCTTAAGGATCTCACTTTGAAACAGTGATTTACAGATGCAAGAATTTGGAAACACTGTTAAGGCAATATGGTTACTTTATTTACTGAATACAACTGACCTGTCAGGACCTTCAGAGAACCAAAGGTGTTAATTGCCCTGAGCAGCCTCACTTAGGGCCTCCACTCAAACTCTCCCTCACTGGGTTTAGGAGCCCCACTTAAGCTCAGCTTCAGTAATTTCCCATTACCCTGGGGTTAATTCTGCTCCTGGTTGTCTCCCTAGTTCTGTTTCCTGATTCCATGGGCCTGAGTTGCTATTGTAGCCTTGTCTCCTGACTGGACTTCCTGGGTGGACCCCAAACCTGACTGGTTACTTTGCTCTGTCAGCAAAACCTGTCACTACCAGCAACCTTGTCACGTTGAGATCCTGTGGTGTGGTTGTTGAGGGCACTGTCTGTGCTTCAGTTACCTTTGTCTCCTGGTTTCTCTTCCCTCCTGGAGCAGCCACACTCTTGTTGCTCCCAGACCATTTCTTAGCTGACTGTTAATGGTGCATAAATTTATGAACCATAGACCAAATCCATCCCATTCTCCTGGCCACAGAACTTGGTGTAGAAACATGGATTCCAGGAGAGTTTGCATCACCATAGAATTTGCATATGTGTTTCTCATTCCAAAGTTTTCAAGTACATCTGACAACAGCACTTTAAAGGTTACTCACCTTGCTTTGGATCTTTTGAGCCTGGAATGCTGGTTTACTCTTCATACTGTCCTGTATGTTCTGCTGTTAAAGACAAAACCACATTCTTTCATTTCAGAGACAGATTTTCAAATACTCAGAAAAAAATATAACATATTTACCAAAAATCACACTTGAATCTAGAGTAAAAAAATTATCATAGAGATGTATTTTAGAATTGTTATAGCCACAAAAACTTACTATGCACACCCAACTTAGTGGGAATATTTTATATCAAATGACCATACAAAGATAGGTGCAGATATTGGCTAAAATTTATTAACTAAAATAATGCTAATAAAAAAAGTAACAGTGTTGTTCTGACTTTGAAATATTGCCTATATATATATATGAATAAACCCATCTCTTAACTGAAATAGATACTGGAAAGACAAAACAGGGTGCCAAAAGATGCTTAATGAAGTTATTAAATAGTACTATAATTTTATTGATGTTTATTAATTTAATTTTATGGGGTTAGCTATAAATACTGATGTGAAACTTTCTGGTATCATGGAGATGAACACAGGGAATAGAATATGCAGATGTGATGCTGAAATGAATATATTACATACATAGTTTGGTGACATAGTTGTGAACTGGGAATCAACCAAAGCAAGAATTCTCTATGAATGGGACCATTATTCCCTCAGCTTGGCTGCTCTGTGGCATAAAAGTTAATGGAAAAAAAAAAATGTGGGTTTAGCGAGATATTGCCATTGTGTAGACTTGATGGAGTAATATCACAGGACGGCTGCTTGTCTCAAAACTGGGAGAATAATAAAGCAGCACCAGAAGTGTAAGAAAAGGAAGTTGTATCTCCTGGGTGCAAAAAGGCAAATGTTAGCATATGGATGTGAAATGTCAGCACAGATATAAATGACAGCACATAATTCTTAACACCAAATAAACAAAAGTTTTCAAATACTTTGAGATATTTTGAAATACTCCAGTCATTTTTCATCTTCACACTGGAGGATTTTTAGGTAATAAAATATTTTGTAGCATACCTCTCTCTTTTCAGGCTTCATGCTTGCACACCTGAACTTGTAAGTATTTGCTTTCAGGAGTAGATCCTAAAATTAAAGCAATTAGTTTAAAAACTGTGGTACACTTAAATTCTTTAATTTTTCCCAAAAAGCCTTGCAGCCCAGCCCAGTATTACCTTACGTCCAATGAATGAAACTTTGACTTAGTATTTACATGAATTTTCATTCCTGATTAAAGACTTGAAGTAGACGAGTCTTGATTTTCTATATAGTTCTCTCTGCTTGTATCCTTCAAATAGGGCATCAGGCCTTCAACAGATCTGCCCATAGGAAACGTGTTGCTCATCCAAAATTCAACTGAAAGCCTCATAATAATGTATGGCATACAGATAGTAACTGTTCCCATGCAACTAACAGACAATGTCTTTGTTTTTGAGTTAAATTAGAAGACTGTGAGCAAGAGAGATGAGAACCGAGGGCTGCTCCAATAGGCACACACCTACCAGTAATTCCACCTGTCATTTGAAAGAGAGAAGTACAGGCAGCCACATTGCTAGTTTCTGGAGATTACTTTTGGTTTTAACCAGTAATCTCTATTCAAAGCTGTGAAACACAGACTAAATTTTCTGATGGCTTTCTGTACAGCAGCTGTCCATAACATCAATGCTTCCATGGCTGGAGTTTGGCATCCAGATTTATCACTCCTTCTTTCAGACATGGCAGTTAATCATGACAGCTAAAGCTTCTGCAAAACTACTATCAAACAAATGGCATTTTTAATGCAGATTTCTTTTTAGGACCCAACATTTCAGCTTGTTTAGCAAACAGTCTAAGGAACTGACCTTTGTGAATGCTTTGGATGCCTTTTATGACATTCCAGAGGCGACAAAAACTGCTGTTATTGCAGCTATAATTTCTGTGGTGGTTTTCCTTTGTTCTTTGTATTCCTGTATTTTCTCCACTGAAGAATGTGGCTGGTAGTTAAGTGATTTTATACTTGTCATAGATTTTTGACATTATAGGCACTATGATATCTTGCTTTACCTCCCCAGTTATTCTAGGAAGATTGTACGTACCAAATAAGCTGACAGACAAATAGGTGTGTGCTTTCTCCACAATATGGAAATAATTGAAGGATAAAAAATAACACTGTGCATTTCATTATAATGAAATACCAAGCAGAGGTAATGTGATGGGCCAGCAAAAGAATGAAAATTTTATCCCCCTAGAATGTATCACACATTGAAGCACTTATTCTAGGAACAGAATCCTATGTCCCTTTTGCAAGGACATGAGGAGAGCCCAGAACAGTGATAAATGGACTTGTACTGGCTAGTGAAAGCTGGAGTAAGGCATTTTCAGAATGGGAGTGGGAGAGTGCAGATAAAAAGGAGTCAAATAACATGCCTTTTATCAAGCTTATACTGTTACTCGACTGGGTGGGGTGACTGCAGTTGGGAGGAAGAAAGAAAGTGGAAACTGACATTTAATTAATTCCCTTCCAGGGAAGAGACGACAGCAATCTGCTTTAACTAGACAGGAGCTAACTAATCGAACAGGATTCATATCAAAGTTTGGATCAAATAACTAGATCTGTTTCTTTGTTTTTCCAGAACACCCTCCTCCTGCTCTCTTAACACACAGATCATGTACTCTGCTTCTTTGCAAATCCTGACAACTTCCCAGTCTCTCAGCATGCTGAAGAAGAGTATGAAGTGTGCACAAGAAAGAAGTCAGAATCTGCTAGTATTTTAAAACTATGTGTAATGACATGTGCTTATTTGTCAGTTACTATAGAAAACAAACAAAAATATCGAACATATTTTGTATTTTGAAGCCTTCATTATTAAGTGAATACTTTAAATAAATGTCCTGTAGGAGTATGAGAGACATCCAACTATTTCAGGCTTATGAAGAGAAGAAAGTCATCATGTTTCTGCCACCTCACATGGCTACTTGCATATTTTTTCACTTAGTATTTGTATAGTGAATAGAAGGTGGACCTTGTCTCTGACAATTATTAATAGAATAAGGAATATGGAAAAAAGGTGATAGGAGAGAACAGAGGATAAAAACGCTGGACTCTAGAGAAAAAGCTAATAGCTATTAGGTGCAAAAGCAAGAATATTTCATGTAAAATTCTAAGACTTGTGAAAACAGGACATTACACAAGAAAGAGTTTAGAAGAAAGGAAAAACTAGAAAAAGAACATACACACTTACTTCAGCTTTTTGGCGATTTTTTGTTTTAATTTCCTCTAGTTGCTTTTTTTCCTTTGGAGGTTTGTAGGTGCTTGGAGGAACCTAAATGAAAAGGCAATAATATCCACAGTAGGGGGTATAAAACATTCAAAGTGACACATTCTTGCAGGTAAAAAACCCAACACATTCCCTTTTACGATAGAGCAGCTGCAGTTATTTTTTAAATATTGATTCTTTTCTATTACTTCCAGTCCAGAAGGTGAAGACAGATTCCAATTAGCTGGGACTACCCAGGCTTTTCAGTCCTGTTCAATGTAACACAATCCCTGGTCAAAAGACCAGAAAGAAAGAAAAATGTGAAACTAGTACAAGAGAGGCTAAAGAAATAATAAATCCTATAGGCCCTCTCAAGGGGAAACAGAAGTTGCCAGTCTACTGGACATTTGCTTAAATATTTTTCTTGCTACAAATGTTCTACAGTTACAGAATTAATTTAAGAATTCATGGGAAAAATCTATAATCTGTATTGTACTGGATGTCATTTTAGGGAACATGAGCATCCCATTTAGTTTTATTGGACTACATGAAGAGCTATGTGTTGAAGAACTCACAAATCTGATGTGCTTTCCACTCTCTTTTCTATTTGACATCATTATCTACAGGCAAAACAAATGCACAGGCAAAAGCAGCAAGCAATTCAATGCACTGGTGAGACTGCTCAAGTATTCCTGTGAGCTTTTTAACTACAGTAGACCTGAAAGTATTTCCTAGCAGTATCTAAGAATTTTTATTATACTTTTACGGATGGAGAAATTAAACCCCAGAGGATTTGCAAAGGGTTGCACAGGCAGTGAGTATCAGTTTGTGTTCTTCTTAGTTATGTGCTTTACCTGCAAAACTGTCTGCCACAGTAAGCTGAAAATGTCTCCTCAGAAACTGCTATGCTTATTCCAAGTAATTTAAGGAGGAGACTGTTCAATCAGCTCTGTTTCAAAAATGGTCTTAGCTTTGTAATTTAGCCCTCAGATACCGTGGTGATGAGTATCAATCAGACAGACAGACAATACAGCAATTACCCAGTTGCTGGAAGAAGATGAATAAGTCACTGTAAGTAAATTGTAAATTCCAGCAGCAGAGTGATTAAAAAGGCCAAACTGTACCTACTTAATCCTAATGTGAAGAAAAGGGGCTGGGAGTAAAAGACAACCTTGCTTTTCCTCTCCAGCTTTCTGGATATCCTTTTACCAGAGGCTTATTTAGGGAGTAGATACCACATGAATAATCACATTGAGCTTTGGTAGTCATCACTCTTCTATTTTTTTTTTAAAGTTACAGTTGTAGGATGGACAAGGGCAAGGTAATGCAATGCTTTTGTATTAAGAGCTTCTATTTTTATACATAACAAGATCATAAAGAGGAATATATTGTTGAGTCTATATATTTGCAAACAAAATCCTCTGTATTGGCCAAATGAATTCACCCATGTAATGATTTTAAATAATCAAGCAACTCCACTCATAAAGCACAGCTGAAATAATAAGGAAAATATGTAAATTAGATTTGGCCAAATGTTATCACAATAACACCTCAGTGTAGTCTTCTATTTTTTAAACTATTGGTTTACAGAAAATCTAGAAATAAAATAATTGTATAATCTTACTGTTCTAGTGCAGTGGAGATATTAAAATAACGGATTTTATTTGTAGCTCAAGGCTAAGATATTCAAGGAAGTTAAAAGAGTCCAAATAATTGTGCATGTTATCAGTTTTAAGCACCTGTCTCCATTTGTTTCCTTTTCAAACTTTAAGCTAAAGCACTCATTTTTCTTTGTAGAGCTGTATTTATTAACGTGTGTATGCATATGTGTGTGCTTGTGTGCAAAGGACAGTGGAGAGAATTTACCATCTTTAGACCAAATATTTAGATTGAAAAGTTTCCTTAGTAACTTTCAAAAGGGAAGTGTTTTTGCTTTTCCTCCATTTCTGATGAATGTTTCTGATGATGACTGTTTATCCTATCCTTCCAGGCCTATGTTATTCCCATAAAACTTTGCAAGGTCATTATAGATCATAGAATCATAGAACCATTCAGGTTGGAAAAGACCCTTGGGATCACTGAGTCCAACCATCATCCCTACTCTACAAAGTTCTCCCCTAAATCATAGCCACCAACACCACACCCAAGCGACCTTTCAACACACCCAGGGATGGTGACTCAACCACCTCCCTGGGCAGCCTATCCCAGTGTCTAACCACCCTTCCTGTGAACATTTTTTTCCTCATGTCCAGTCTAAACCTACTCTGTTGCAGCTTGAAGCCATTTCCTCTTGCTCTGTTGCTAATTACCAGACGCCTCCATATGGATTCATGCAGCTCTTTCCAAGCTGAGCAGTAACTACCCCTGGAGTTACTGTGACTGCAACAGTCCCTGCTAATCCGGCACATGACAAGTTCTTTGACAGATGCATGAGAGCGGTGAGAAATCATGCGTATCTCATAAAACTAACAACTTGGTGAGAAAACAGATGAGAACACTTCTGCAGCAGATTATGGGATGTAATCTGGAAGAGCTTTATTTCTGTGCATTCCTCTCAATTACATACAACTCTCCACTACACAGTAGCCAAAACTATGCCTTGCTCCCATTTTACTAACTCTTTCTTGCCACCTGGGCTGTCTTTTCAGTCTCTGTTCATTTCAGGATCTAAATGGTGATACCGGCAACAATATGGCAAATTAAATGAAGTTTAATTTGCTGAGATAGGTACAGAAATGAGCACAACATATGTCACTGCTACACTAATGGTTTTAGGTTCACACAAGCTTTTAAATTTGCAGATTTTGCCAAATGTAAACCAAATTTAGTATAATCCTAACAACACTAATGAACTTCAGTGAATGCATCCACATTAAAGCAAATTTATTCTAAGGGGGGCTGTGCAGCATTAAGGTACTAAAATGACAGCAATATGACTCATTCGTATACTGATTAAGTAGTTATTAAATGCAGTTTTTCAGAGCCTCATATTAAGCTGTTTCAATGTAAAATCCCATTAACTGTGTAACACACTACCATTAAATTGCCCTGCCATCCTAAGATGAAAATGGTTTCTAAGAGCATTCAACACATGTATTATTTAAAACCTGAAGTGCTAATACAAGGTGGCAGATAATGCCCAGAACTATGACTTCCAAGCTCACTTCCCTCTGCATTTAAATAGAGATTATTTGGGAGTCTTTATTAAGTTAGTCATAGCAGCTTGATCCCAAATCCTATTTGCCTTACCCCAGTGATCTAACTTAAAACCAAATCCTGTGTCTCCAATTTGTAACTGAATCACAATCTTAGACAATGGATAAAATAAAAGCATGGCATTTCAAAGATAAATCTAGGCTCATTTATATGTTAGCAGTAAATTTAAAATGAAAAACCTTAAGTTTAAGATTCAACATTAATATAAATAGAAAGGAATAAAATTCCACCCTCAAGGAGGACCTCTTTTAGTGTGAGTTCATGTACAAAAAATTGAAGTTTATTTAAAAAATTCATTTGAATGCTCTTTTGTTACCTGTTTCAGCCCATTATCCAAAGCAAACATTTTACAAATGCAAGGTCTACTGGAACCACTTGTATCACTGCTGTCTTCAATTCATAACCATTGTATATTTCTACCTCCAAAAGTCACAAAACAGCTACAAGAACCAACCTTTTCTCTTTCCTTTGTTTGGCTTACTATTTGCATATACACAACATTCACTGAAATGAAAATAATTGGTTTATGGTATTTTAAAAATATGATCTCAAATAACACAGAATATTACAAAAATCCTCATTGATCTGTCAAATGTAGATTTTCTACAGTGATTTTGAAAGAGACTATTAACTATTAACTCCCCTACCCTGATTTTGTGCACAAGCATACATAAAACTTAGCATCTCTCAAAGAATAAAAAAAACTCACAGGTAGGCTTTTTTCCAGTACTGGTATTGGTGAAGGTATGGGAGTGGCACGTGGCTTGGGTACAGTCAAATTAAATTCCTTTGGCTGAGTAACCTTCAAAGTCTTGACAGCAGGAGCACGATAATTTAATTTATCTGTGAGCTGTTGGATCAGTTGCTGTACTTTTGGCTGCCATCTTCAAATAAAAACACATTTTTCAGTTTTCTTTCATGTTTTTCTTTCACAGAAACTTACACGCAGAATGTGGGGTTGGCATCAGTGCGAATTCTGTAATGCTTTCAGCCATTCAGTTTTAATAAAATTGATCTGTGAATCTGTACCCATGATCGAGCTGGACTGGGTTACTTCACCTGTTGACAGCTGCTAATCCATTCAGACCTACTTGTGCTGGAACAGCCACAGTTTTTACTGAATAAGCAACTATATCACCAGTTTGTTTTGCAGCAGGATCAGACTACAAATCAGAAAAGCAGCTTCCATAAGCTAAGTACACTCTTTACATACTTAGATGAAGAGACTGTGAGCAGTGGTCTGACTCTTGTCACCGTTACCGAGTGACAAAGCTCATATGAACCAACCTCATAGCACAGGCAGTTGTGATAAAAAATATAAAGATGTAAGGAGTTTGCTGAATTAGCAAATGAACCCTCAGTGAACCCTCTGTTTGGTTTCTCTATGAAGGGTCAGACGTCTTCCAAGGAATGACAGGAAGGTGCAGAATTCAAGGTAAGACCCAAATAAGTTAACACAGGGCTAATTATGGTGACAGCTTCATGTCAGTTACTCCTCCTCGATATGTGTTATCTCCTTAAGTATTTCACACACAACAGAGCTTTCCCAGAACTTAAAAAGCAGCTGACATGCAATACAGTACCTTGTTTATGTGACTGTTACCTTAACTGGTACTGCCATCGTGGGATGAGGCTTGCGAGTACCTTCTGCAAGTAATGCAGCTCCATTAAAATAAATAGAACTCTTTATATTAAACTCATTGACATTAAAAAGATGAATATTTAAATAATTTAAGCTCCAGAACCAATTAAACTGATCAATGCTTAAACTGATCAAACTGATGCATCCTCAGCCCCCTGAAGGAAGTTTCAAACCCAGTAACCATGTATGGTCTTTTACATTCTTGTCCAAGTTACATTTACTTCTTCTAGCCAAAACCTGTGTTGGTTACATTGAATGTAACTGACTGTGAGGGACAGCTCCAATAAGCTCAGTGTTAATTAAACAAGCAATAGATTAAGTACCTGCCTGCGTGCATATGTACATATAAAAGTGTGTGGAGATGTGTGTATATATCTATGCATCTCTATCTGTCTCTTTATACTATCAAAAGCATATGTCATAATTAGAATTACTACAGTAGAATAGATTGAGTCAAATTATCCCTGCAGTTCCTGTAGAACTGAGTGGAACGTGCAGGATTGCAAGCTAAATCTATACTATGCACTTGCTAATCTGGCAAAATCTAAAAAGTATGAAAAAATGCATTCTACTGACTTTGGTATGACAGAACTAGGTGCAAACACTTTTTTGCTGACATTGTCTGTAACACATCTTTGTCAAACAGTTTTTGCTACCCTATGGATTAATCTGTACTGCAGTGAGGAGAATTGCATCCATACAGGTGTACCCATGTTATCTGTTTTGGGTAAAAATGGGAGTGAAGAAGCAACACAGCAGGCTGCAGACCTATTGTTTCTCCAGTCTGGCAAGGGTAGTCATGCTACTGTATCATCACCTAACTGGGAACTCAGAGAATTTAAATAGTTAAATGATGCTGCAATTGTGTAAATAAATTATTATTTAAAAAAACTTGTTTACATGCTTATCTGATTTGCTCAGAATGGATTTTATGACCATCAGGATCAACAAGTCTGTGCAGAAAGCCAAACTTAGGGAAGTCAAAGACCTTTCTTCATACGTTTATTATCATACAGATGTCGAATTGACTTACGAATCTGTAGGATAATTTTGAACCTTCTATTTATTTTTTTTTCAGAGTATGATGTTTGATCTGTTCAGAGGCACTGAGAAACAAATGTACAACAGGTATGAAGTGACTTCTCTAAGAGAGAACCTTGCCTCTGGGTAAGTAAAAAGGATTACCATAGTCTTACAGAGACAAGGAGTGTTCTGAGTGACTTCAATAAGAGAAACACTTTAATAACAGCAAACAAATCTTTCAGGAAAACCTTTCCTCAGCTTTCAAACTTCAAGGAGGCAACGGGCTACTGAAGTACTGCTTACCTTAGCAGTGGATCAATCCAGTTCTCTTTTACATACACTGAATCGTAGAAATGACTCCATTCATCTTTTATCCATGTGTTCAAATACAAGGCATTGAAGAAGAATCTGAGAAACTAACAATAAGTGTTTTCTATTACAGATGAAACTGAAGGTATGGTATAGCTATATACAACTACAAAAAGATAGGTGCTTTCACTACAAACACTGCAGAAGAACTTCCTTGTGTTTTATACTCTAATTATCATCACAGGTGCTCAATATTTCTACGCTCTTCTTAGCTCTGTTAGGAGAGCCTCATGTCTTTCAGCCCTACTTTGTAAACCACTAATAGATACTAAAATATTTTTATCAGCCTAAGAAATATGTAGGGGCTGCAACAAGGGGGTGTTAGTGCCATCTTTAACTTGCTTTACACAGTGTGACACAAAAGGTTTTATTAAAAATTAATTACTACTGCAATGCATGGATTTTGGTATAATTATACAACAGAGTTTCAAAGTCTAATATACTCACAATCAACTCCTGATTATTTATAGCTAGATGAACTGTGGTGCCCAGAAACAACTCAGGCCTGGTGCTGCACCCGAGTTACTCAAGTTCCTTTCAGCTCCCTGGGAACTGAGCAGAAAGGACTGCTGACAGCTATAGCAACAGCTGTACAATATGGTTTCTTCTTTTATTGAAATATAATAAATCAGCATATTCCCATTAAACTAGAAGACTGAAATTTGGCACACTTACACATTGTAGGGCTCCATATGCTGGAGAAACGGCAACGAGCATTTGAACTTTTTTCCCCCTCTGGAGTTCACCAGAAGGTCAAGAGCCTTTCTTTAAAACTTGAACTGCTCAAATGGCTTTTTGAAAGAGACTCTTGAAAAATGGCACTCGGATTCAGTGTGTATCATTTACAGCAATATAAATTCCAAATTTGAACCTGACCTTTTTCATTAAAATTCGGGGAAATGAAAGTACCTGCTGAAATAATAGAAAAAAGCTACACTAAATAACATGGACTTCATGAGCCATACTGGAAAGCAGTGTGCAATCACTTGAGAAGCTTCGAATGGAGACTGCAGAGCTTATTACTTCACACTTGGCATCAGCCCTGTCTTGGGTTGGTTTCCACAAAGCCATATAGGTCTTTGTACTGAGTTTTTAGTTCTGGAGGACTACCAAGGAGCTTCTCAATTCACACGTGCTGCCAGACCTAAGGTGGCTCAAAACCTGGTGAATAATTCAGCTCAAACCAATCCAGATTTGACTCAAAGTGTTTGCTGCAGATGTTTAACAGGTGCAGAAAGCCTGCTACTTGAAATCTGTAGCCTTGATGTGACCATTTTCAAGGAATTCACCTGCAAAATTAGTCTTATTTTCATCTGCTGTAGTCTTGGTAGAGTCAAAAGACTGATCAACAACTGAGGGACTAAATGAGTATCACCCCCTTGGATTCTCATTCTTGTCTAGAAACTACTGCTCTTCCACAAAACTGCAGGTGCTGGCATATCAAGACATCATCCAATAGAAGATATTTTATTCCTAAAAGTGTGACTATAAACTAAGCTTTGAATTGTGAAGAAGTTGGGCTTTCTGATGCTTCCAGAGTCTGGAGTGTGCTAAGTATATGCTAAAGGATGTATTTCATCCCATTGGTCTAGAAACTCATTCATTCTACTTATGGAGCCAAAAGTGCATGCATGTTGGATTACATTTTTCACCTAACAAAGTAGTTTGTACTATACAATGTATGAATAAACCGCTAGAAGTCTGGACAGATTTCATACTCTTCAACAGAGCTGATGCACTCTATTTGCACTGCTTCTACCAGTTATTGTGAGAAAATTAGACATCCAGGTATCCCAGCTGTATATATGATTACAGGCCCATGTTCCCTGCCACAGTACTCTTCTTACTTTACAAAAGGCCCTGACTATATATAAAGTTTATTAAAAATGTGGTTTTAAACCCATATAAGCAAGTGTGTATACAGGGGTAGATTGAACGTAAGCTGATCTACTTAAAATGAGGCAGACCCCGAAGGGTCAAGCCAGTTTCAAATTTCTAGGTGTTCAGAGAACTCCTGCAAGTTGATGTAGAAACACTGCAAGTGGTGATAGTAAATCCTCTAGTTATCTTTCACTAGCTTCCATTAAGCTGAACTCCTCCTCCCTCTCTGTGTTCCCAGTATTTCCCTTTCATAGCCTAGTCCATCCTCAGAGGCTTCAATCAGTTGTCTACTACATTGCCATGTGAACCAAGCCTCTGAACTGACCTTCTCCAACTATGTCTTTTAAATAGTTGTTGTAACTATCTTTTACAAAGTACTTGCCACACAACTACCTCTTCAAGGCAGATGAAACTACAATAAAGGCACACAGTTACTGATTTCTAGCTGTTGTATTTAACTGGCCATTACTTCTCGAGGCCTTCAACTGCAACATCAGTCATGCACTGGTTGTTAACATTTCACTTCATTAAGACAAATGGGTAATTATGTCATTGATAAATGCTATGATGTGCTCCTACAAGGTACAGAGAATACTTGACTGTGTAATCAGACATCAATACTGTAGTGTATATTTTAGTACTATTTTACTTACAGTCCCCAAAGAAATGCTATGACAAGGATATGCCCCAATATGCATCATGCTAGACAAGGCTTTGAATGCAGCTGTGGAACCATTATCCAAGCAATGCAGGGATTGCAAATGGCAATGCAGGATTACCAGATATCATTTCTGACCAGAGTCTGCCTGGTCAAAAGCCACAGACTTGATTTAGATAATCCATATCACAGATGACAAATGTGGGCAGAATAAGACCCATGAAGTCACAGCACAGTTTCTTAACAATAGAAACATTTGTGTTTTGTGAACTGAATTACTAGGGAAAATCCCCTATATTTCTAATTTCTATTTGGCCACATGTGACACAGGTGGCAATCCCAATATTAGCAGTCATTGCTTTACAGAAGCAAAATGCGGCTTGAAGTTCACACAGGTTTTTGTTTGGATGTTACCAGCATCTGTGTTTTTAGAGAAGTCACTGGACAGTCACTTTGGTAACAGCCTTATTCTGCTTACTCCTGTCTTGAATGTTCCAAGAGTTTCATTACTCACAGAGCATGATAACCAAGATTCATTTTGCTTCTACAAGTAGTGGAATGACACCAGAAATGAAATGTACTCATTTTTACTATATTAATGTATTCTGGCTGCAGTAGGACAAGTATGTGTACTTAAAAACTGTTTGGTAATGCATTTTTACAGGTTGAATTAATACCTTGCTTTTGAGAATTTGAACATGCCTGCTAATATTCTTAGCATATTTTTACACAGTGTGATTGTATAGATTTCTAAAAAGCAAATTAAAAAATGGGAACTTTCCTCATCTGGTACTGTCTTGACATTCACATAGTCTTTTGCAGAGCTGAAATCCCTATATTCACAACATCAGCTTTTGACTCTTGAGTTAAGTAAGTCACAAAGAACAGCAGGTTCTGTTTCTCCATACAGATCAGCCATTACCTGAGGATGATATTATTTTATTTGAACACACCCACAGGTACTGCTGTAGTAGCAAAGGCAATCAAGGGGGTTCCTGTCACTCCTCCCTTAATTTGCTGATTCTTTCCCTCTTATTGTAGTTTAATCCTCCAGCTATGCCACCTCAATCCCCTGTAGAATTGTACCTTTCAACTGCAACAGAAAAATAAAGAGGAAGGCAAGAAGCTCTTAAGAAGGTTTTCCTATGAAGAAATTGTAATGGGTAACTCTATTTTTTAGGGAGAAGTGTCCTAACATGGTTTCAGGTCATTCTGCCATTGTCTGACTCAACTTGGACTTTTTTGCCCCCAAGCCCACCACAAGACTAATCTTGTCCTGCTATCCCCACATCATCATAATAGCAATTACAGGTATCAGAAGTTCTTTATAAAGGACTATACTGCTGTTAGAAGCGATCAGAACAGAATCAGAACAAAACAGGTTCTTGAATGCTAGAAAGAAAACACTACTAATTTTGCATTTTTTACAAGGCCATTATCAAATGATAAAGCTGTTTACTTCAAATTTTTGTTTCCATTGTGTACATTATCTAGCATATAAATCCTTAAATTTTACAAAAAATATAAAAGAAAAACATGTATGAATAACAGATCAGAAAAACAGGCTTGAGCTAATAATGCATAGCTAAGTTCTTAGAAGAACAATCACACTAAAGTTACAAATCTGGGGTTTATCTTATGGTTCTGTAATTATACAACCATAAGGAATTGTTGCATGTATTGTTAACATTACAGAATGAGACCTTAAGGTTTTCTGTTCATGCATTATTATTCTGCCTGTGTATTCTGCCTAAATGAAAATATTTGAACATGCATCAATCATAGGGAAACACTGACTTGGATTTGAATGGATTGTCATCCAGTCCTTTTAAGAGAAAGGTCTTATCACATAAATTGATCTTATTCAACTGAATAGTCCATTTAATTTTATGAACAGTACTCATTTGAGTAAGGTTTACGTGCATGATTAAGAAAATTCCATTCAGACTGTGATGTGCAGAAAAAATACTTTTAATTAAGGTAAATCTCATCTAAGTAAATATGTGTGAATAATTTTTATACATCTCAGCTGAACTCAGACACAGTAGTCATCAGGCAAAATCTACAGGTCAGTATCCTGAAGGAGAATCCCCAATTTCTGACAACTTCTGTTGCTAAGGCTGCAGATTTGCCTTCTGCTGTTTTTGTCTCTGTTGCTGGGGGACAAAATGCTGCTTCTAAATCCTCTGCTGCAGGTGCATTAATATAATCTAGCATCACTTTGAAGACAAAGAACCTCTTCTAATGCAAGACAAGAAAAGCTAGGTACCATGGTGATGAGGATCTGATAAGATAGTCAAGCAAACAAAGTTAGATTTACAGGAAAAAAAGTAGCAGGTGCACACCATTGCATAATGCAGCACTTCTCTATCAGAAGAGTTATCTCAGACAAGGAAGCAGAAATAATCTGAAATAGAACATCAGGGCACTGATGTTTAAGCCATATAAAGCAGGGTGAAAGGAATCAACAAGAGATATCTGGCATGAAGTGGGAATATTGTGTTGCTATCTAAATGAGATGGAGATGCATCCAATCCTGTGGCTTGTGTCTAAAATGTTTACCAAAGGAGGGGCTGGGAGAGCATTTTAGACAGAGTGATTTGTCTGTCTACCAGATTATGATAATTCTTCCAGCTACTTCTCTCTAACAATTAATGAAATATATAATTTTTGTCTCTGAATGGAATTAATAAAAACATTCCATAGTAAGCCCATCAAAACAAAGTGAATGGAGAGCTTCTAAAAACATTGTGCAGATAACCTAACCTACTCCCTACATATGACAAAGCAACTGTTCTTATTAAAGAGACACTGGCATCCACATGAACATTCAAAGTAATCATCAGTATAAGGATAAACCTTAGCCTTTTGAGAATTAATTACTAAATTACTCTTGAATTCCCCATTTGTTATTCAAATGCTGTGTTTGAACTATGCTTTGAAACATCTGCATGATCAAAGTTTACATATGGTGTCACCAGTAATTCATTTTTTAACCTATTTACCTAAGAAAATAGGGCTTATGAGAAAGCATTGCCTCTCAGTTTATCTCTCTACCCCTCTTTACAACACAGGTTTTAAGATAATCAGCAGAGAAAGAGAACTAGAAAACATTTAAATTTCTACAAGTTTTATGAAAATTTACAAACAGGTATTGGAGCAAAACCCACCCTTATGACCCCAGAGAGGAAAAGGCAGGCAGAACTTTGTTGTCATGCATTCTGTTTGGTAGCAATGGTTCAGTCAATTGCACACAGGTTGTGGGGTAACTGGTACATGGTTAGCTCCAAATCAGGAATTGTTTTTTTGGGAAGGAGACAAAACAATGGAAGGACAACGTGCTTGATAATCAAAGTGGTAGTGGGTCATTCAGGGAAAAAAAGAACACTAATCAGAAGGAACTGCAGGTTTCAGTAGATTAATTAGTTGAGTATGGAAAAAACCTTTCCTGCCTATAGTAAATAAAAGAGTGAGTATGCAAGTTAGAGGGACAACTGTAAATTACATGAAATGTATATCATGTGATTATTCTATCTGATATAAAATATATTTTAACTTGCTCTTTAAGAGAATATGAAATAGTCGCTGTGTCAGTATAGAAATTGAAGAATTTTGTGGTAACAAAATATTAATTTAATTTCCGAATTTAAACAGAAGATAACACTAATTCTCAATTTAAATTATCTTGAAAGTTGAGAAAAGTAATCTGATTAAACAAACACAATGAAGATATAATAACTTATTTTTTTTTAAATAGTTTTGTACTTTCATTACCTTTTGCATTTTTGCAGTGTCCAGAGATCTCACAATTCTGCTGAAGCGCTGAAAACCAAGCTCTTCTAGTTGAAAAGTAGCCAGATAACAAATAACTATCAAAAGATAAACACATTTAAAATGCAGCAGGAAAGTCTAGCAAACCTATATCCTATACTTAGCATACTCTAGGATTTAGACTGTTAGTTTGATTTTAAATAATCTTCAAGATTGTTTATCTAACTGAGCAATATAACACTTGACAATGACAAATTGTTTTATGAAGTTATAACTTTAACCCTATGTTCATTATTAGCATTGTGACTCTGTGCTATGGTTCATAAAAACCAGTTGTTGCTTTTGAGTTGGATACAAGCTAGTGCAAATCTACAATTTTATTTATGGAAGTTCTAGAAGCTGAAAATCTGTCCACTTTCACAACAAATGTAAAACAATTGTAGCTATCTGAATTCACTCATAGAAATAATACAACAAATATCTGCATATACCATCCGTGAGATTCTGTGTTAGTCTGGCAACAAGGCAGGGAGAACAGGAGTCAGATGGCTCCTGAGAGACATGACTGAAAAGTTTCTGACAGCATTATATTATTGGAAACAGCTCTCTTTCAGTGTAACTAAAATTTTCACTGTGAGCAAGCTTACTATGAGAAGATTTACTGTGAAGAGGTGGTGTAAAAGAGAGTTTTGACGGTGAATTTTCAAGATAATATTTTGAAAATGTTTTCATGGAGACTAGCTCTTATTCTTTAGTTCCAATATCATAGTTTGTTACACATAACAGTAATACAGATAACAAAACATTTAAACATAAAAGATCACATTTCTAGGATGTATTGTCTTTTTTTTTTTTTTTTTTTTTTTAAGAATAAAACCAAGTTTTTAAATAACGAAGTTATCTGGGAAATCCAAATCTGATTCTCGCATCCCTCTCTGGCAAGTATGCAATTCAATACAGGAAGAGGCACAGTCAGTACTGTGGGATTTTTTGCAGACCTGTAAAGTTCATGAGCTCCTCTATTAGCTTTCATTTCACCATATTCACTTTGATCAATCAGGCCTCACTTGCACTGCAGTATTTTAGTTGCCACCAAACAGTAATGATAAAATCAGTAAATTCTGATCAATGTGCTGCAGGCAGCTCAGTGTATTGTTAGGCTTCAGTCTTGTGCTTTAGCGTAGCAACATATTTAAGCAGTCTTAGCAGAATATACATTTATCTCCTACAAGCTTTATTAAATTCAAATCTGCTCACACATAGCAACAGCCTTTATAAGCAGCTTTGATCATTTAAGTGTCATTGCAGCTTGGCAAAGGGAATCACAAGCAGCTTAAAAAAATGTAAGCCAATGACCTTAGACTCTCAACTTGTTGATAAAGGAAAATTTTCTGGGGCCTACCCTCTGCCTATGATTAATGGAGGCTTTTGCGTGGACCAGTCCTGACAATCCAATTATAGCAACACTCAGCTTAAAGGTATAATTTATGTGTTCCAGACACTGAAAAACATGGCTTTGGAGAAAGGGAGACAATGAAGTATTACCATTTAGAACAAACTCAATATACTATCAATTTCATCATTGACAGTTTAGGTATCCTTTTGTTTGTGATTTCATTTAGATTTCTATACCTTTCCAGATTGTGACAGAAGCCATCAGAATTGCCACAAAAATTTAATAGCTTTAAAAACAGAAAATGTAGGTGTACTTACATTAGGTATGGGTTTTTTTTATTTTTCAACCACTTTGAATTAAACTGACTGGACTTTTCAAAGTACCCACAAACCCTCAGAACATACCTGACCTAGAGAACCAATGCCAGTGCAATTTGTGATTCCAGCTTATTTAGGGACTTCATGAACAAACTTCAGTATATGTGTATTAAATTCATGCATAAAGACATTTTAAATTACTTTGTATTGTACTTCTCAATTCCTGAAATAACTTTGGGAGCAGTAACTACTCTGATTAACTAGCTCACACTATCAGATATAGTTGTATTGTAACTGATTCCAACAAAGTAACTACTAAAAAGAAAATAATGGACCTCACTCTGGGAGACAGATGGAAGTCTATTTCTGCCATTGTGATGGTCAGTAATGAAGAAATCCGTGTATGGGCAGAGACAATTGTATTTCCATTCTGTGAGACATGCTGTGTACCTCAGCAGACAGAGCTTTATCATACAATTTAATATCTGAATGTCAAAGGTATTAGGTATTAGAAGAGAATAAAGGGAAATGACTGAAGAACATTTTTTAAGTGATTGTTAAACTTCCAAGATAGTTCTTCAACTCACAGATGCTCTTTCCCGTCTGAATGTTACCTCATCTGCAGGCATATTCTGCAGAATTTTCTTAAGGTAAACTTCCAGTTAACACCTGTGAGAGTCCAAACCTGAGGTTTAACTTGTGCTCTTCACCTTTCATCACTCAGACGGATCACCAGAGAGGGCAGTGATAGGGCAAAGGGTAATGGTTTTAAAGTGAAAGAGGGAAGATTTAGGTTAGATATCGGGAAGAAATTCTTCACCATGAGGGTAGTAAGATACTGGAATAAGTTGCCTAGAGAGGTTGTGGATGACCCTTCCCTGGAGGTGTTCAAGGCCAGGTTGGATGAGGCTTGTGCAAAGTGGTCTAGTGGGAGGTATCCCTGTTCATAGCAGGGAGGTTGGAACCTGGTGATCTTTAAGGTCCCTTCCAACCTTAACCATTCTATGATTCCATGATGCAGGTTTTACATCATAAAGCCATTGGGAAAGGTTCTGAATTTCATATTGTACTGGGCACAATGACAATACTTGTAACATGACATAGCGTAACGTAATGTAACATAACATAATTAATTAAATTAGTGAAATAATAATTTTGAAGTTTTGTGATAAACATATTTGGTGCTTTAAAGAAAACTTACCTATATAGAGATTACGCTCAGAAATCAGACAGTATCTCCCATCCCGAACAAAAAAGGCATTGACTACTACATCCAATAAAGATTTAAATTCTATGCATCCAGCTAGTGTATCCAACACAAATTTTGCTTCTGTCACATCAAGTGTCTACAGAGATACAAAATTAATAATGATTAGTGTATTCTGGAAATAATATGAAAAGAAGTACAAAAATAAGTAAAATAATTTTGAAGTAATTGGAAAACATGAATAATGAACAGCAGTGCATTTGGTAGGGCTGAGGTTCTTCTAATGCTATCAAATCTGGGCAGTTCTAACAAATTAATGGCCTTTGTTAAGTAAATTGTAACCTTCCCCAATGTTAAACTTCCAGTTTATCTGCTGACATATGCATTTAGTTAGAATGGAAAATGTTGTTTTAAAATAAGCCTTTGCATGCCTTGATTCTTGTTAATGCAGACAGTGTTTCTTACCCAGCTGTGCTCTTGGTCAATCACAATGTTCATACAACATCACAGAAGAGCAGAAAAAGGAGGATCAGATGCACACTGCATGCCATTTGGATCCTACCTCATAATCCCTTTAAAGAGTTTAAATGCTCCTCAACTTAACAGAATGTTAATGTTAATGGATGAATGTTAATGGAGTATCTAGTGCCAACCGCCTTGAAAACATCACAATAAAATCTGAGGCCCAGAACAGTTTATTATTACACAAACGGAAAAAGAGTGGCCACACTATGACAAAATGACCAACAATAATGATTCTTTGACTTAAGGTTAGCCAAGAAAAAGGCTAAGTGCAAACCTCTGAAAACACACAGTCTACATTTAATATATGATCACTCCCACAGCTCTGAGGTGTGGGAACAATTGAACTACAAAAATATGAGAGATCAGAGGTTCATCTTGCCTAGCAGACTATCTGCCAGTATGTCGATCACTTAATTTCTCTAATGTGATTGTGTTCTAGTTTAAAAGTATTATTAGAGGCTGCTGGAAGGAACTATGGATTCTTCTGATGTATGACATTATAGGGCTTTAAGACTTAGCAAGCACAAGGCAAAACTTTGAAATTAAAGTTCTTGCTTTTAAATAGAAAAAAAATATGCAGAAGCATTCCAGGTGTATTTTCTCAGGTTGTCATTCAGAGTAAGCATAATTCATTTTTATTTACTCCTGCTCAAAAGCCAGATTTTGCTTCTTCCAATTTATGGATCATCACTAGAAGTAGTGCCCCTGTATAATTTTCTTCATATACATACATATTTACATATGCACACGCATACACGTATGCAGGCAAAATTACATCTACATATATCCTTGTAATTTCTTTACTGCCATCGGGATTACACTGATATATCTGACTACCTCTCTTGCAGAACTATATTATTTACAGTTAACTGTAAATAGTAACTGTAGTACTATATATAGTACTATACTATATATATACACTATATACTATAGTACTAATGATTCATATACAGAAAAATAATAAAGCTCAGTTTTTGGTATTTACATCTTTAGGCTAGTAATAGTTAAAATGATAGTAAAGCTTTATTTCTAAAGTAATCAGGTATGATTTGGGATATATTCTGTGACCCAGATACATTGTGTAAGAAGAAACAAAGAAGAAACTAATAATTACATGGAAGCTTCACAAAGTCTGCTGGGCAGCACTAGAGACTGAGTGTGAATAAGCAGGATATCACCTACATTCTTACTCAAAACTCTGGAGAAAGAAACACCAGGCTGGTTTTGGGGCAGAAGAAAATGAAAGGGGAATGCATTTGGAAAAATGGAGCCAACTAGAGTGAGGGGGCAAAGAAGGGGCACAGAAAAAAGAGTGAAAAGGAAGGTAAGGGAAAACAGGAGATAAAGAAGGGCTTAGATGGAGGACGGACACAAATGGAAGAGTAGAGGGAAGAGACTGAAGACATCGGAAAATATTAAAAAAATATTCATTTGCTGGGAAGCATGGCCTTCATCTTGCTGAGCACTGTGAGTACTTGTGAGGCACACTGACTATTCCAAATATACCTTCTGAATATTTATGCAAGTTCCTTCATAAAACTGACAAAAAAAATTCAGAAATCTAGCCCCTCACCAAATGTTCAAATATATATCCCATATTTGATATAAGATATCTGACAATTCACCACAAAAGGCAAAAGGAAACCTAAATACCCGAATAGCAAAGTGAGAGAGGATGGCATAGTTCTAGTAAAAGTAGGATTGTGACATTTTGAATCTAAAACAGCTGGACCCCTCGAACAAATTCATTTACATATGTGAATGAATGTTCACATATGTGAACATATGTTCATTGTTTGTGAACATACCAATCTGCAGAAAACAGTAGCTCTGATAACAAACAGAAAGTCCATAGTAAAACAAGATGAGACTTGTGGAAACAAGCCCAACAAAAAGCTTTCACAACTACCTCTGCTAGAAAGCTAGAATATCAACTGTTTCTAAGATCTTTATTTGATAACAATCTTAACATTTACCTTATGGGTACTTTGCTGTATCATACCTGTATAAAGTGCTACAACAAACAAGTGTTTTTCAAATGTACTTTGGAGAGATGACCAAAAGTAGACAAGCAGGTAACAACAAGATGACACCAGTGCCCAAATCATATTTCCTTTACAGTTCAGACAACAGCATAAAAATATAATTGCATATTTATGTTTACTTCTCTTACTATCCTGAGTTAACAAGTCAGTCAGAAGTTAGCCAGGACAAATACAGAAATAAATGCTTACTCTTGCTTATTCCCTGAACTGAACAAGTACATAAACACTTACATGGCCTCCAGCCAAGCAACAAGGTGACAGGAGGTGCAGCCTGGAGACAATTGTGCACCAGAACATTTTAACTGCTTGGCAGTTTTGTGGACCACAGGCCAGAAAGTCTTGTCATGAAATACTATCAATTGAATCTGCTTTAAATTGCAAATGGTACTAAGTGTTCTGTTTCTATATACGAAAATTGAGAATATTTAAGCAGCCTGCAGCTGTGACATTTGAGGAGGTGATCTTATCAGAACTCATACAAGCTTAACTAGACTGGGCAGGATCAGTATGTGGGTAAGATATCTCCAAGGTGAGGCAGTTGTTGGTTAAGCCCTGCTGATAATCTAGTAAATAAAAAACTGAGCCAGTGCTTTAAAACATTAAGGATATTCTCTCCATAGAAAGTACATTATGTCCTCAACAAATGTCATCAAGGATATTTACAGTTTATCTGTAAACCAGAAATCAGAATTGCTTTGGGAAAGCAATTTGTTGGGTAGGTGTAACTTCTAGCACTAATTCCCAAGTGCATTTTTTTCTGTGGGGCTTTATGTTGCGTTTTCTGTCAGTGGTATTTACTTCAGAACTGGGTCAAATGATCCTGAAATAGTACAATATGATGACAGATTGCACATTTATAGAACCTTTTGTATGAGGTCCTCAGAACAATTCACTAATATTAATTGTGCTAATGAGATTCCTTTTGGCTAATATTATTTTGCAAATGCAGAAGCAACAGTAAGGAGCAGCTAAGAGATTTGCCCCAGTCATTGGTGGCAACAAGAAAAGAATTAATAAATGCTAATTTGTGAGCCTTTGTTCTGACCCTCAGATCATCTTCCTACCTTTTCAAGCATACTTTACCACACGTATTTCTCTGAAAAAAACTAGCAGTTTTGTTTGCAAGTATGTAGTGTGAGTCCTTCAGCATGAGGAAGGCCAAATAATTTACAGGTGAAAGTAATACATATCATCTTCTGTTGCACCAAATTGCACTGAAATTTATCAGAAGACAAAACAGATCTTGAACAATAAGCCTACTTTTAGAAGAAGAAAAAGGAAAGCTCTTGTTTCTGGAGAGAATGAAGTCAAGGAACACCAGACATGTCCTGCTTGAGACTTCTCAGGGTAAGAGATGTTCTATAAATAATGTAAAAAGAAGATAATATTTGATGAAAAGATAAAACAGCTTTCACTTCCTGAGAGAACTGAGTAATAGTGTTTGTACTGAACTTGCCTGCTTCTAAGCAGAGTATGGACATTTTGCAGATGCACTCTGATTAATTGATAGTGCTTCAGATATCAGTGCTAGTCCTCTCCAAGGGTCTAATCAAAATGCTGTGGAAATGAAAGTATTTCTATTTACTTCACTGGGTTTTTAATCAGTTACCAGAAAGTCAGTGAAAATGTTTCCAGTCATTTCAATGGGGTAAAAAACCCTGGGATCTTAGGGTATGAGCAGGAGAATGTCCTGATTCTACTAATTACAGTCTATGTTGCTACCAGAAGCTAGTATTTTTGTCTTCATTTGATAATCCTGACCACCACGGAGATGTACAGTTAACATTTTTTCCCTTGTACTTAATATTAAATCACATGAGCAGGACATTGCAGAAAAAAATCAATTCTATCCTTTCCTTAGAAAGATTCTAATCTGCATTAAGGTCAGTAACTAATAACACAAATTAAACTTGGACAATTCAGTAAGATACTTTTCACCACACGTATCAAAATAACCATGCATCACCTTATTTCAATATTTAAAACTACATCTATGACTATTGACATTTGGGGGTTTTCTCTCAGTTGAGTGGGCATGTATGAGACACAGAGCTGAACCAACACAAATGAGAACATTGAAGAGTTATGCCAAATTACAGCATGTTCTTGTGAAATGGAAAGATTGTAAACATGTTGCTATCAACATGAGAAGAATAAAGGAGTAAAACAGTGAATGTGGGGTGGCAGTTCTGATTTTACAGAAGTAAGATTTTCAGTCAATAGGATTTATAAAGGTGAATATAATGGGTCTGATCCTGCAACTTTAATTGAAGCAAACAATTCCACTGAAAATAAAGTGAGTTATTTGCATAGAGAAAGGCACAAACATTGCATGGTAACTTCTGTGTTAAAATCTGTCTGTTGTTATCATAGCAAAGCTTGATTCTCAGAGTCAGAAGGAAGAAAAAATGCCTGGGATGCTTCAGCTAGGTACAGAAATTAATAATTTTTCAACATTAACAGACATAGCCCGTTTATATAAATGGCCTGATGAAACAATACCCTTATATACAATATAAGCAGGAGGAAGGATCACTCTGGATATGGATAATTTTTGATAGATTTAATTGAAGAATATTTAATTGAAGAATACATAATAAATATAAGGGAGTTCAGTACACAAGAATTAAGATATTATCTGGAGGCCACTGGTCTGAGGAAAGGAGTGTTAAAAAGCATTTAGGAAGATCAACAAGAAGTAATCTGGGCATTCAAAAGAGAAACAATAGAAACAGAGTTGTAAATCTGTGAATAATAACAATTTAAAGAACCGATATAGACTTAAGGAATTATTTTAAGTTAATATGTTATTTAGGATAATTCAAACTGAATTCTCTTTCAATAGCAACCAGGTCACAACATTGAAGCAAAAGCATTTATTTGCACTTATTACTTGTTTATATAAGGAGGTTTGAGGGGCATAATAGGATTCTTCATGATTGAAGGTGAAGGCTTGTTTGTTGCTATGAGGAATCATCCATCATATTGCTAATGCATCTATGTTTTTATTGAAAATGTTTGCAGTGAAAAACAAGTTCAGTATTATGTTATAAATATCATAACTTACAATAAACATGAAGATTGTAAATAACTGAATTACCAGTCAAAGTGTAGATTTTTTCCTGGGAAAAAAAATCTAGTTTGATCATTCACCAAACAGAACCACCTCCAATTTGTTTTCTCCCTGCAAAAGCTGCAAGGAAAAAAAACACATTGAAGATTGTAAATAACTGAATTACCAGTCAAAGTGTAGATTTTTTCCTGGGAAAAAAAATCTAGTTTGATCATTCACTAAGAACAACACATAGAAATTATTTTTATGATGCAAAATTGACATGTTGCAGAAATAAAAGGTATGGAGTTTAACATAGAATAAGCTGTAGGCTAATTTTGATTATAACATTCTAATGAGAGGAAACAATGCTAGTTATCGCCCACTATTAAAGAATTAAAAATCTTTACTATATTTCCTTTGTTTTTTCTCTAAAAATAACAGGCTGATAATCAGTGAGTTTCCCTAACTCCACTTATAGTGGAGTGAAGTATGAACTGGGAGTTGGAAAATAGGAACTGAATCTGGAACATACCTTCCTGAAAGTCCCTGTAGAAATTATGTTCTCTCTTCATACTCTGGTTTTAAACATTATTTACTACCTGAAACTCATTAATTTATTTATATGTTTCCATCACAGCAAAAGAAGATTCCATCTTTATACATACAATGGTTCAGGCAGACCTGAGCTACTGTCAAAGTAATGGTTTACCTCTGTTCTTTAAAATTCCTTTTCTATTCCTTTAGTACTAATTTTCCGATTCTCCCTCTCCTGAAATACTGAGTGGTTGTAAAGTGCAGTAGGTGAAAAAGAAGAATGTATCCCAATGGTTATTGCACATGTTATCTGCCTGATCCACCTCATTTGCAAAAATGCAGGAAAAGATGTGTGCTTTTCCAAAGCAGTGTGCAGGGGCTAGGTGTGAGGCTGCCATTACTGTAAATGGACTGGGTAAAGTAAATCCCTCACACAGCTAGAAAAACATAACTCTTGCTAATGCCATCATTTCTCTATAAATAAAGACGGCCAACTACTTATCTCACACTCATACATGAATAGAGTAATGGCTCTGGCTTTGGGCAGTCACTCTGGAGTATACTTGGAAGCAGATTGTACACCCAAATGTTTTCCAAGCAGATTTCTATCTCAAAGCTTGAGAGAAGATTTCCTAAAATGAGAGAATATGTTCAGATGAGAACATTGGCATTGAAACAAAATCATAAAGATGCATTAAGAAATAAAACAAATTATAATCAAGGGATTGCTTCTGCTCCTGTTGAAGTTAATGGATACCTTCCTGTGCTATTCAAGAGGAAGAATATGAGAGTGACTAATGTGGTCCTGTGCAAGGAACTGATATTTGACAAAAAGTTGTCAAATATTCAAGTTTTTAAATACCTGTTTGGAAATAGTAACAAGTTACAACTCAAATGCAGGCAAACAGATAGAGATGTATTTTCCAAGTGACACACAGGGGCCAAGGGGTGCTGTACAAATTTTTTATTTTCTTATGAAAGTCCCAGCACATTTTGCCAGGTGAAAAAACCCCTAATTTGCTTGTGTTTTGTGTGAATTCATTCTGTAATGCTAAGGTTCCCTGAGGATTCCGTGTGCCCTACTACGCCCAACCCAGGGCAAGCAGAGCTTTTGCTACTATTCAAGTTAAGCCGGGTCAGTCTGGGAACTCAGACTGCTAGAAGAGGGTTTGCCTTGCTTGTCTTCTTTGTGACACCTCCCACTTGTGGGCTTCAGTATGAAAAGACAGAGATATTTCTGATCAGTTTAAGTACAGCAGAGATTTGAACTGAATGTGTAAGAACTTTGAAGTGAGCAGAACAAAACCAAAGGGGTTAGCTGGACAGTGACAATAACATTGAATCAACAACTTGATGGATGGAACTGAGACAAGTTAAATTAAGAAATCTGGGCAAGTAAGTTTGGGGGTGAGTAAGAGAAACTACAGGGATAGAAAGACGATGGAGCTTAGAACAGAAACCAGTTTATTTTTCTCTTACATCTGCCCTGTGTTTAGTTAGCAGAGTATTCCAAACCTCTACAGTACAGACATTTCTCAACAATTGTGAACTGTCAAAATCTAAAAAATTTCTACACAGTCCTTCCAAAAGAGCAAAATATATTATTTGACATGTATTTTGAGGTTTGTTTACATTGTTCATCTACCTTCACACAAAATCTTCTCAAGAGTTATTCCACAAGTCTCTGGCCTGTGTCACCTTTGCAGCAACACAGTGAAACCAATTGAAAAGTTGTGTTGGATTTTGAGCCCAACAATCAACAAAGGTTGGTCCTATATTTAGTAAATGATCTAATATAGAAATCTACCAGTTACTTTTCACTATCAAGCAAGTTATTCACAGTGGCTTGTATATTTTCACCCTATGGCTTTGATGCTTTGGATTCTATGCCTCTTTCTTTTTCTTATATACTCATATTCCAAAGTCCTTAATTTTAACTTACCTTTGCTTACCCACTTTCATTTCTTCTCCTGTGCCTTCTTCATCAGACAATCTTAGTGCTTTAATTTGCAAGGATTCCCACACAAATGGTCTTATGCTGCTGGTAGACAGTTTACAGGGGTATTTTGATCAAGACAGATTGTGCCTTCCAGACTTAATCCCTTAGGACTGAATCCAACTTCCTTTCATAATGTTCACATTTATTATGTACACAAATAAGAATCCTAAACTACAGTCTAAGATGCTGGCCTGTCTCTGTGATATTGCCTTGCTGTTGGCTTAATTTCAACAACGCTAAACCAAAACTTCAGCTCTCCCATGTTGCTTCTATTCCCAGTTACTGGTACCTTGCCTGTCAGTCAAGCCTGTAACTTCAGAGGTCATTTTTCATGTAGACTGCTCCCCAGGATATCATAACCAGTCTATGTGTACATCTTGTTCACTGTTTTTGAACAGTAAGTTTCAAGTTACTCCATCTAGCATCTCACAGTTGATTCTACCACATCAAACAAAAGCTGCCCATCTTGGCTATCAAGATGCTTCACAGCTCAGTTCCACTCTGCCTGTTATCTTTATTCTTTATTGATGTCATCCCCTACTTCTGACCAGCCAAGGATGCCCATCTTCTAATTTCACCTGTTGGATTTCCAAGCAAGTAATTTTAGTTACTTTCCTTCATCTCCTACAAACATTTATACTGGTCCTTGAAACCTACTTAATTCTGACAGAGATTCTGCTCTGCAAAATGTGGCTTGCTATCTGCTCCTTGCAGTTCAGGTGAGAATGTGTGGCTGTCAGAGGTACTTATCTCCAGGATCTGGCACTAGACAATACTGGCAGCTGTAGCAGCTCCCACAGCCTGGCAGAGACACTACTGGAGTGCTGAACTACCCTGAAGCTATTCTGGAATGGCCTGTACAGGCTGTCTTTTTGTTTTGAGAGAAATAATCTAGCCTAAAATTCTTGGTTTCATCAGAAACAACACCAAACAGCTGGACAAGCTAACAAGGATTTTATGCAGGTCATCAATGGGTTATTGAAGATCTAAACAAGACACCTCAGGCATTATTTATTAGACGGACATAAAAACTATAAAACATGCAAATACAATAAAGATGTATAATGTGAGTGAAATATACAGTGTTCGTAATGACTGGAATCTAATACTACTTTCAGGGGATGGAAAACTATTTAACAAATTAGACAGTTCTAATAGAAAAACAGATCGTAACTTGTAGAAAAGCCAAGTCTGATATACTGCATACCTAAGTAAGTAAATAAAGAGAGCTATATCTTGCAGTTATTTAGATTTGTATGCCTGGAATCTGACCCTCCTGATTTTTGTCTGGTCAGTAGCACACAACAGTAGGTTTGCTATTTGTCATAATACTAGCATGAAATGTACAGGCTGTGATTTAAAATAATGGCATTAATCAGGATACAAACTGGAAGTTTCTGCATGGGTCAATTAATATTGGCTAATTTAGTAAGTGGCCAAGCCTGGAAATCATGTGTATAAAAACGCTACAATATTCTTAGGGTCAAATGTCTATTATGAAACACAAAAGCAAACTGAATTTTCCATGATGAATTACAATCAACCATTTGGTAATGAAATAAAGCTGAATTTTATATAAACACAGATCTTCCTTTTTACTTTCTTGGATAAAGTCATAGCAAAATATTATTTATTAAGTGGGCTGTAACTCTCCCAGATAAAGACTTCTGCCTGACGTTTGATGCCAGCTATTCTCCCTGTTCTTTCCCCTTTGAAAGGGTTTATTATTCAACTTAAGATTAATGTTTCTCTAATGGAGTTACTGCTCCTTTTGTGTTTGCATCACCTTTCCTGGGCTGAGACGACCAATGATCTGAATATTAATTTTTACAAGTATTTATTCTGGCAGCAGTGGTTGCTGAATTTACCTGTTCTCTGCTCAGTGAAAAAGTATTATTTTGAAACTGGATCAGTTCCCTGATTTAATTCAGCATATGAATGCACAAAGAGTTACGCCCGTGTTACAAGGCAGGAGGGAAGTGAGAGGAACTATGAGGCCTGAGTGGAAACTGTTTAAGAAAGCAAACATCCAAGAAAAGTGTATGGATCCACTATCACACCTCCACAGTCTTATATTCCTGCAGTCGTTTGTATTTCTGCAAAATCAATGTAGAAGACATTCTAATTGGAATAGCAGTTGTTTAGGCCTTACTGTCAGAAGTGAAAATGAGCAGTGGAGCTACATGGTCGTGTAGAATCAGGCTCTGACAATGATAGCACATGCCATGCACAGACAATAGCAGTCTAAGCAATGTTACTGTCTTCCCTTACTGATTTACTAAAGTTGGTTCAATCCAGGAGCTGCATCAGCACAAGTCAGAGTGGCACTGAAGACAAAGAGATGGGAAGCGGTGACAGACTGGTCAGGAAAGGATGGGAACTGCTTCAGCCAGAATCACTACATATTGGCAAATCTTGGTCTGGTTACTTGCAGTATTAGATTAAAATCAGATAGTTATTTTACTGTTACTTGCTTTCTATCCCACTGCTCCAATGGTTACTTATGTCCTCAAAGCAAGAATAACTGATCCTGAAAGTCAGCTTCTGAACTGCATTTGTATATATGATATGGTGCTGCTGACAGAAACTTCCATTTGGAGGGAGGAAAGGAGATAGGAAACTAGAAAACAGCTTAGTCAGGAGTGGAAAGAGAAGCTTTCCCTATCATTGTCATATCCATTTTAGGAAGCCATTGCTTTCCTCATCTTTTGTTGCTACCCAAGCAGTTACTCAACACCCCTGATTTTTACTTCCTTCTTTTCTGGTGACAACCATAAGAAATTTGGACTTTAGTCCTGAATGAACATTATCACTGTGAGAAAAATCTCGGAAAGTTACAATATCATATTAGAAAACAGATAATATTTTAAATCACATGGTAAAACACACTAAGCCTTGTAAAATGAAATGAAACTTAACATACCTGCAACATCTTCTCTGATTCATCCAAGAAATCCTCCACGCTCTGATTTTCAGGGTTAAATTTTTTAAGCTGTTCGACTATTATTGCAATATGTTTTCCATGGCTGACCATCTTCACCATAGAGAATCCTATAAATACAGTAAATCATTAATTTTTCATGCCTTCTTCAGTTGTAGCATAATGTATGTTGATAGGCTCACAGAAGGTATACTGCAGTAATGTAGAAGAGAACATTTAGGTCAAGCTTTCAGAATTACAGTTATTCAGAACAGCTGACAGGAGAAATGAGAATACAGTACAAACATAAATAAAATAGAAGGCATAATTACATAATTCTTATTCTGCAAATGTCTCTACATTGAGATTGCATGGCAAGGTTTTGGTGGGGGGGGCTAGAAGCTTCTCCCTATGTCCAACAGAGGCAATGCCAGCTGGCTCCAAGACAGACCTGCTGCTGGTGCAGGTCAAGCCCATCAGTAATAGTGGTAGCACCTCTGGCATAACATAATTAAGAAGGGGAAAAAAAACCACCTGCACAACACCAAGAGCAATTGCAGCCCGAGAGAGGAGTGACAAAACGTGAGAGAGGTAACTCTGCAGACACCAGGGTCAGTGAAGAAGGAGGGGGAGGAGATGCTCCAGGCACCACAGCATATTTCCCTGCAGCCAGTGGTGAAGACCATGGTGAGCCAGGCTGTTCCCCTTGCAGCCGTGATGGTTAATGGTGGAGCAGATATCCACCTACAGCCTGTGAAGGATCCCACACTGCAAAAGGTGGATGCCCAAATGAGGCTGTGACTCCATGGGAAGCCTATGCTGGAGCAGGCTCCTGGCAGGACTTGTGGCTGTGTGGAGAGAAGTGCTCACACTGGAGCAGGTTTGTTGACAGGACTTGTGACCCTGTGGGGGACCCATGCTGGAGCAATCTGCTCCTGAAGGACTGTGCCCTGTGGACACAGGCTGGAGCAGTTATAAAGAACCATAGCCCATGGGAAGGGCTGACATTGGACCCAGGCTGGAGCAGGGAAGTGTAAGGAGTCCTCCCCCTGATGAGGAAGGAGCAGCAGAGACAATGTGTGATAACCTGACCTCAACCCCCTGCCAGAGAGGAGGTACAGAAATCAGGAATGAAGTTAAGCCTGGGAAAAAGGGAGGAGTGGGGGGAAGGCGTTATAAGCTTTAATTTTTATTTTTCTGTTATCCTACTCTGATTTTGCTGGGTAACAAATACATTTATTTCCCAAGCCAGATTTGTTTTGCCCATGATAGTAACTGATGAGTGATCTCTCCTTGTCCTTATCTCAACCCACAAGATTTCAATATGTTTTCCCTCCCCTGTCCAGCTGAGGAGGGGATGGTGGGCACCTGCCATCCAGCCTGGGTCAACCCACCACAGTCTCAAAAGAGTCTTAGGATGATTTCTAAAATGTTTTCTGTATCAGGTTATTTGATGAAATCAAAGACAAACCAAGAGAAAAACATGAATTTTTGCATGTGTGCTATGCAGGTCCTATTCAACACATTACTCTTCCTGGTGACATGCAACTGAAAGCAAAATTTTAGTCTTGCATCTTATCATATATTGTTAATAACAGCTGATTTTTGGAAACAACAGAAGAATAGAGACAGAAATGGGGGATATAAGGAAGCAATGAGACAGTGTTTGTCAGCAAAGTGAGCAGCAATAACAACACATCAGTAGTCTGGGCCACCATCAAGGTTTCTGAAGGTACAGCAGTAGGGTACTTCTTATGCTTGATGCTTTGTTTGTGAAATGACTGAATTATACTTATCTCCAATATGGTCTTACTCATATGCATGAGTTTGCAGAACTGGATACCTAGATTTTAATGTTCCCATGGCAAGAACTGTTATTAATTTTTCTATACACATGCACATGTTGCTGTGTATGAAAAACCAGTAATAGTCAGGGCTGAAAGTCATTTATCTGGTTTAGCAATGGGAAACAATGAGCACAGAAGTGATTTTCCAGGGTGAAAATCAGAATACGTTTTTGAAAATCACTCTTCTATTTTATATATCATATTTTGATGTTAGAAATGAATGCTTGATCAAAATGATTCATTCTCACTGTGGTAAAGATAATTAATTTCTTATTTTAAAAAGATACTGTAACATTTCTAGATACAGTGCTTTCATACTCTGCCTTTCAGCACTATCATACTCAATAATAATTGCCTAGACATCACTTTTTATTACTGATCTCAAACTGCTGAAAAAAAAAAAGTCTATGATTATGTTCAATATAGGCATTTAGTTACCCAGAACAACTAAGTGTCCAATTAAACCAAAAGAAGTCCAGCAAAACTAGGCTGGATCATGACAAGGCAAATAAAAAAAGAGATGCTATGTCTCTGCCACAGGGGGATTGGATTGGATGCAGATTGGATATTAGGAAACATTTCTTCACAGAAGGTCTTTTCCAACCTTGATGATTCTATGATTAGAAATAAGTTTGAGCTCCCATGCTCTGTACATGCTGATTTTCACCCATCCCCCCAAATAACAATCATTACACCCAAGAACTGGAATATGAAAACTAAGACATACAGTATTTCCTTGAGAACTCTGGGCACACAGGGGTTCTTAACAGAAAGAACTTCACCTGTAGTTGTATTTAAACAAGCTGCTATTATTATCATCAGTGCTTTAAAACATACACATCAGGAATAAAATGCTTTGTCTTATGACATGCACCATATTTCTACACATTTAGGAGAATATTCAAATTGCTATGTATACAAATTACATAAATGTATACCATGTACAGAATGCTAGAGATCTTATTCCATTATTAGGTACAGAATTGCAGTTAGGGGAGGTAAGAAAGAGCCTGTCTTAGCCTTACTTTACAATGGAGCTTGGAGATATTTTGACAGCAATTACACAGTGTAAGACTGGCCCCAACTGTAGAGGCTGGTTTCATTGACTTGAAAGATTCCTTCAGGTTTTATGTTTACTCCTATGTTCCCAGCCCAGAAAGACTGTGACTGCATTTCCTCTGATGAAAGTTGTCCCTCTTAAAAAGAAGGCTGGACAAAGTCTCCCTGAAAAATTCAGTCAGACCAAGTAGCTACTGCTCAAAATGGAATAGGTGTTTCTCTCAGCTCTGTGCTAGGAAAAGAGCCACTGAATACAGGGCACAATTGTCCCAGTGGTTCCATCCTGCCATTTTAATTTGCTCTCAACTTTTCTGCGTCGATGACTGTTACCCGGGGGTAGCAGAGAGCAGTGCCAGGCACGGGTCCTTATTTCAGCAGGTTCCTCTCTTAGGGCATCAGATGGAAAACGCTCATCTTGAGCCTGAATCTGATGCCCATTTTTAATCTGCATATATTTCAATGCTTTGCATACCTTACTTACTTACACTTGACACAGTGTTGTGGGGGTTTGGTTTGGTTTTGTTTTTCTAACACCTTGTGGAACTTCGCGGTTAAACACGAATTGCACAAACCCACCGGCAGCCAAGTCGCGTTATGTTTACGAGGCAGCGAAGCCCAAGCCCGGCAGGGCTGGCGACTTGCCCAGGATCACAGCATGGTTTTGTTTTTCTAACACCTTGTGGAACTTCGCGGTTAAACACGAATTGCACAAACCCACCGGCAACCAAGTCGCGTTATGTTTAGGAGGCAGCGAAGCCCAAGCCCGGCAGGGCTGGCGACTTGCCCAGGATCACAGCAGCCCAGGGAAGTTCGGGGAGCGCATCCCACACACACCCACACCCACCTGCACCCAAACCCACCTGCACC
>NW_009953655.1:3289201-3384990 GCF_000747805.2 Chaetura pelagica | reverse complement strand
GCCCAGCCCCGCTCCTGCCGGGCTGAGCTCCCGCTCCTGCCCCTGCGGTTCGCGCGTCCCTGAGCCCGGGCAGGGACCGTCCCGGTGTCCGTCCCGGTGTCCGTCCTGCTGCCCCTGCTCTCCGCGTCCGCCCGAGAACTTTTTAAGTCCAAAAAAACCCCCACAAAAACCGAAAGCTGAATGGTGCTCTGTAGACGTGTGTTTTCTGGCCCTTTTCACTTTGGAGTTCTTGGAAGGAACCCAAGGAGCGTAGCTTGCTTTGTAATGAAATTATCTTCTGGCACGAGTGAAATAGCTGCCCGGAGAGCGATCCTGTCTCGCGTGGGGGGTTCAGATCGTGTGTGAAGGACGTTACCGGTTCTGAACATCTGCAGCATCCTTTTTTTTTTTTTTTGTCTAGGCATTACAGCTGTCAGTATAGCTACTAACTTTATAAAGTACTTGAGTTAATTTTTGTCTCCGTCTGTCACTACCGCCCCTTGGGTTGTTGGGTTTTTTTCTTATGTTATATTGTCAGTAATAGCGTTAAGCCTCATTTTGGTAATATTCCCATGTACACAGTTCTTCTGAGTTACAGCCAGTAGGCTGGGGTTTGGTGGGGGGAGTGTCGAGATGATACTGCAAAATAAAAGTTCAGATTATCCTGGCTTTATGGATTTTGTATGTAGTCATGACCCTGGTGAGCACGGTTGAAGAGCACAAGCTCGTCTGATGTTGCTGCTGGTAACTGCAAGGACGATAATTGATAGATTAAGTAACAAAATATAGTAAGAAATTACAGGTAGCTCTCATTAAACGTTGTTATTTGTTTGTTTTATAGCAAGGGAAAACTAAGAGAAAAAATTAATAAACCAAAGATAAATGTTGGTAATCTTAAATGCAGAATGCATAATTGTAAATACAGCTTTCATCAGTATCTTGTCTCAAAACTAACTAGATTTCTCGTTAAGTTTCTTTCTAATGGCGATTTCATCTTTTTATGATTAAACTTAGTCATTAATATACTGCTCCTTTGCTATGTGCTCTATGTTCAGCCTACAAGGTCTGTGGCAAGCAGCATATGCTTATGTTTCTGTGAGACTTTTTCTTGTGGTAAAGGAGTTTTCCAAGCCTGCGGCATGAACCTGTTAGTTTAAAACCAGCATCATATCGTTTTTGTTATATGTTTGTGCTTCCTCTGAGAATAGTTTCTGTTATTTTGGTAGCTCACTACATAATTTTTGTCCTTCTATTTGGAATGGGCTACCTGCAAATTGTTGGATCATATGTTCCTTCAGAAACAGGCATTTTTTCTGACGTGCTTATTGAGTTGATGTGGATAATGTAATTAAATACATGCAAGGTTGGTTAACACTTTTTGGGTAGAAGGTAAGATGGAGGAGCTCACAATTAGCAATTGTAACTTTCCTGGTCGTACTGCTTGCTTTTGCATTTTGTGAAGGAACCCTCAGATACCTTCACATAAGGTTGTTGGCTTCCACAGTCTATCTTGAAATGGTTTTGAATGTAGTATATTTGGAAGATTAATTTTTTGAATATTTTCTGCTGGGGGGTATGACCGCCAGTGACTTACGTTGTTTAGTTGTAATCCTCTGTTAGGTACCCTGGATGCCAGGTTCATTTTGTCAGTTAGATTTTGATACTACCACTGATGAGGAATGCTGTTTCTGAAGTATTTCAGATCCTACTGCAGGACTTCTGCAGATTTTGATGGTACTGGGCATTTGGCCTGTGTCTTTGATTGGCGTTCAAAGATACTTCTGAAGGCAAGGGGGGATGACATTAGAATGCAGCAAATTCACAGCACATCCTGTTTAGCAACTTGAATGTATGGTTTAGCTTAATCCTGGGGTTCCTATTTCATAATTCTTCCTAAAAAAGACCCAGCCCCAAAATATGTAAATTAATTCAGCTTAAACTTGGTAAATAGGAGAGAGGAGGAAATGGAACAGAACAAATATTGCTTAACAAGATGGAATTACAAAACTATCAGGATAATCATCAAGTTACTGTAAGATGCAGGAACCTGCATCTAGGCAGAGATATTTACTTGGCAGCTCCTGCATCTCTGAACATACCAGGGATGGGAGAGAAAATGTGGGTGTAGGAAGTGGAGAGTCTTGACTAATGTCGTGAGCATGTCACGAGAACTGCACCCCTTTCTGAGATTCTTGTGAAGTCAGTACTCTTCCTGTCCAGCCCTATTCTTCAGGTATGCTGATATACCAGATTTTAATAACCCTGATCAAATGCCAGTGGTAGAATGAACCAGAGAATGAAATAAATAGCAACGATGTGATCTGTATGGCTGGTAGGAGGCAGAGTTTTAACTGTTGTTAAACAGTTAAACAGAGCAGGGGTGAGATCTGGTTTGCAGCCTCCAGTGCCACATTAGTTATTATTTAATTTGTCTGTTAGATGCGTTTTCTTTTCGGGACTGCAGGTTCAATGCGCTAAGTTTTTGGAAGGGTGCTGGTGGTTGCTTTTGGTCCGGGAGAAAATTCAGAGGAGTGATTTGAAGCATTAGCGTTCTTGAGTTGCAGCACACTGGTGGAACAGCAGTTACTCTGTCTGACCTCCTCAGGTCACTGCAGGCTTCCCAGGCAGTGTCACCTCTCTGAGACAAAGGATAATCCCTTCTAAAACAAACAATTTGTCTCTATGCCCAGATATAATAGAAATATTTTCTGTTACTTCAGGGAATTTTTATCTTGAACCTTCTGATGCTGGAGCATTCCACAGGTGTCAGGTCAGAACCTGCTCCCAGGCAGATCTGATATCCAAAGCATTCAGAATAGTTGGTATTAGTCTTGCTGCTTGAATCTAGAGACTGGCTCGAAAAAAAGCGTGGGTAACTAGCTCACCAGGCTAGCTCCTCTGACTTAAGCTCAAGTTGACTGATATTTTGAAAGAACCCTGTAATGTTTGATAGGGAAGAAGTCTGCCTTTTTTTTCCTCCTTTTTTTTCCTCCTTTTTTTTCCTCCTTTTTTTTTTCCTCCTTTTTTTTTCCTCCTTTTTTTTTCCTCCTTTTTTTTTCCTCCTTTTTTTTTCCTCCTTTTTTTTTCCTCCTTTTTTTTTCCTCCTTTTTTTTTCCTCCTTTTTTTTTCCTCCTTTTTTTTTCCTCCTTTTTTTTTCCTCCTTTTTTTTTCCTCCTTTTTTTTTCCTCCTTTTTTTTTCCTCCTTTTTTTTTCCTCCTTTTTTTTTCCTCCTTTTTTTTTCCTCCTTTTTTTTTCCTCCTTTTTTTTTCCTCCTTTTTTTTTCCTCCTTTTTTTTTCCTCCTTTTTTTTTCCTCCTTTTTTTTTCCTCCTTTTTTTTTCCTCCTTTTTTTTTCCTCCTTTTTTTTTCCTCCTTTTTTTTTCCTCCTTTTTTTTTCCTCCTTTTTTTTTCCTCCTTTTTTTTTCCTCCTTTTTTTTTCCTCCTTTTTTTTTCCTCCTTTTTTTTTCCTCCTTTTTTTTTTCCTCCTTTTTTTTTTCCTCCTTTTTTTTTTCCTCCTTTTTTTTTTCCTCCTTTTTTTTTTCCTCCTTTTTTTTTTCCTCCTTTTTTTTTTCCTCCTTTTTTTTTTCCTCCTTTTTTTTTTCCTCCTTTTTTTTTTCCTCCTTTTTTTTTTCTCCTTTTTTTTTTTCCCCTTTTTTTTTTCCTCCTTTTTTTTTCCTCCTTTTTTTTTTCTCCTTTTTTTTTTTCCCCTTTTTTTTTTCCTCCTTTTTTTTTCCTCCTTCTTTTTTTCCTCCTTCTTTTTTTCCTCCTTCTTTTTTTCCTCCTTCTTTTTTTCCTCCTTCTTTTTTTCCTCCTTCTTTTTTTCCTCCTTCTTTTTTTCCTCCTTCTTTTTTTCCTCCTTCTTTTTTTCCTCCTTCTTTTTTTCCTCCTTCTTTTTTTCCTCCTTCTTTTTTTCCTCCTTCTTTTTTTCCTCCTTCTTTTTTTCCTCCTTCTTTTTTTTTTCCCCTCTTCGTGTGGTAATTGTTGAAGAAATTCTTATGTTCCTGTAATTCACACAAAATTCGTAGTAATTGGTAATAAATGCTTTTCCTGAATGCTTTCTTACAGTTAAACGATGCTTACAAGGCTGGCATTAGCATGAGGTTTTGTATGGTGTTTTGTTTTTTTTTTAAACCCCTCTCCTTTTAAGATCAGCCAAGGTGCAGCTGTGCCATCAGTGTCTGTTTTAAAGAAAGGACTGCAGAACTCCCAGTGGTTTATGGAAATGGCTCCAACTTGTAGCTGGGAGTGAACAGTTACCATCAAGTAGGTACTCAGCAGACCTCTTTCACATGCATCTTCTCCCCTTGAAGTGCTTGGAGAGTGAATTGTAGTTGCTGTTCTTCCTGTTTGGAAATACTCTTAATTGGAAGGGCTTGCTCCTCATGGAGGAGCACTAGAGCAAGTTCAGTGTTGGGGAAAAAATGCCTACTTGAATTAAGAGTGAAAGAAGAGGTGAATGCTATTTGTAGCATAAAGCTTCTTTTTCACCGGTGCCACTCAATACTTGTAGTCTGGGGACAGCAGTTTGTGAACAAGACTTGTTATTTAATGCAGTATTTATATTAACATTTAATGACTTTCAAAGACAGAAGAACGAGGAGTTTTTCTTAGTGGGGGAAATGGCAGTTACTGGGTTTTTGGAAATCTTCACGATTTTTATGGTCCGCTCTTTGATCTCAGTTATTTGCTTAATTATTCTTGTTGCTACTGTCTGATAAGAGGCTGCAGTTATTGAACTGCATGAATTATTGCTATTGATAGCAACCCTGAAGAAGCAAGTTATAAATGAGCATATATTATTCAATTTTAGAGTTGTGCATACTGAATTGCTTGATTTTAGAAGCACCATCTAGTGGTTTAAACATAGGAGTCGAAACAATTTTTTGCTGTTTTATTCTAGCTGTGCAGATAATTATGTGCAGTCATATTGTTCTTTTGTCTTGATTTTTACCTCTGTCTGAAAGAGGGAAATAGGAAACTATTGAAGTTGTCTATTAAATCATTGTTTGGCTGTTCTTAATTACTGTGATGTAAGAGAAATACATAAACCTTGCGAAATGATTTCTGATGTGGATCGCTGTGAACATAGTCATAGTATATCAGATCAAAGGTTCATCTAGCCTGGTGTGATGCCTGGTGGTTATCTCTTTCTCCATGTCTTGTATCAGATGCCATAGGGAAAAAAAAGATGAGATTAATAGGAACTGGTATTTCCCCTGGGCTTTTTTTTTTTTTAAACTTACGGTGGTCTGCAGGTTAGGAGTTTGCTGAGCTGCAGATTGTACCCTTATATTGCCCTTATTGAATTATAATTCAATACCTTGTGAACATTTTTCCTTAAAATATAATAATTTTTCAATTCATTTGTACTTCTGGTCTCTACAATGACTACTGGCTTCTGTGTGCTTCATGATTAATTTTATTCTAGTAACGTAAGCATTTCCTTTACTGACTTTTCCAAGCAGCCTTTGATATGACCTTATGTGTCCCTTGTCCTGCTTGTTTTCTGCTCTTTTGGTTCAAAACTTAGATTTGGATGTTTAGTTTCTGTTCATCTCTTCCCCCCACATGGTGGTACTTATCAGAATTTAGAAAAAAATACTTGTTGAAGATCACTATGCATTCTTCCCAGATTATTTAGAAGAAAGACAAAAAAAACCAAAAACACCTCCCAAAAATACCCTCTAATTTGGACTACACAATATTTTCTTACTGAAGTAACTGAAAAATAACCAGTGCAAATATTTGTTCTTCCTTTAACTGCTTTAATAGTTATGATCATCTACTTCCCTGGCAGTTGTGCTAGTAACATACATTTAAATTAATTCAGTGGCACTATTTTTAAATAATGATGTTAAAAATAAATTAATTAAAGGCTGAGCATGTTTGTTTGGTTCATATTTGAAGACTGACTAACCTTCATTAGTACACGTGAAAAAACAAGTTTCTCCAGCTTGGTCGTTTTACTGGGGGATGCTGCTAAATTGAAGTCTGACTTGTTCTCAGCTGAGTCTTTGTTTTTGTCTGGAAAGTACAAAATATTCCAACTCCTTAATGTATCTGAAATTACAAGCTGGGGATTGTTGGTTTAATGGCCATATGCCCCTGGCTTGCATTCGGGAAGTGAACTGCTGCATGCCATGCTAGCTAAAGCTGTTGAATCCCATAAACTTGGCTATCCCTAAGTCAGCCAAGGCAGAGCACTTAAACTCTGTCTGATGGATAGCTCAGTGTAATAGAACATGCTTGTCCTTTGTGGCACTGTCAGCTGCCTACTGTTTGAAAACAGGTGAGTGACAAAAGTTGTAATTTTGTAGGAAGGAGGTCTTGGGGTGATATAACGTTTGGACAGCCTAAAGATATGGCCTTCCTTTCTCAGTATTGCCTTGCTGCTATACCTGGGAGGTCTTGCTCTTACTTATGTTGATGATGTGGGTCAAACTTACAACATCCTGTTTGTGTATTTCTGTACTACCCTGGAGGCTGTCAGGTTTTTTTTGCCTTGTCTCCCCAGCAATCAGTGACTTACATTACTTCCTCAGGCCTCTATCCTGGTAATTCTTCTTGATCTTTCTGATCACTTCAATGGTAATTCTTACTCCAGTTCCTCTAAACTCACCACCCTCTCTGCCCTGTAGTATTAGTGCTTTTGATCCTGTTTAGGAATAAAATTACCCGAAAAGCTGATGAACAGGAACTGAGTTATGAAAGGAAATAAGATTCTGCAGTGAGGCTATGGAAGTGTGTTAGCAATTTACAGCTGGGACAATTGACCTCAGATTGTCATGTAGGGGCTGCCTCTCCTTTGCTCTGTGTAGGCCATAAGCTCATTGTCATTTTCTCTTGCAGGGCTTTTATTCATACTTGGTATCAGTTCAGAATGAATCATGTGAGGGTGAGCAACGTATATACCACACTGGGTGAATTGAATGAATGAAAGAAAAGCAAATGGAGAAAAAGGATGCTTAAGGGGAACCAGGTGAAGAAGATTGCGTGGAAGAAAATACTTCACCTAATAATACAAGCAAAAACAGTTTGAGGAAGGAAAAAGTGATGATTAGTCTCTTGCTCTTCTAAAATGCTTGCTCTTAATTTTCAAATGGGACACAGGTTAATTTAGATGGAGTTAGTGTTTATACTGGAATGTGTTAATTCCTGCCTTTGATGGACACTTTGATCTCTGGGAATTATAGGTGGTTGAAGCTAAACTAACCAGATGCTCAGGGTGTTCTGCATTTCTGCTTTGCATTCTTTCAATTCTCACCTTCATTTGTAAACCTTTTAATGTAGGAAATGTTTCCTGACATTCTGAAGTTCATCAGGTGTTCAAAAACTCCGTTTATTGAGGTGATTATTTCCTCCCATTAAGGGAGCTGAGCTTGAAAGGGGTCCTGTCCTGCATGTTTTTTGAAAGTGGCTTTTGGATCTATGTTACTTAGGAATCTCCTTTAGGCCTGGTATGGGCTCTAGTACTCTTTCTCTTAATTCTCTTTCTGTAAACACCTGGTGAAAATTTTACCTTTCTTTCTTAATCCAAGTTGCTGAAGTTTGTGTGCTTTTACCATAGGAATGAGAAGATATCAGCATGCTTCCTAAGAAGCCTTCCAGATCCTCCCAATGCACTGTCTGCTTTTTGTTTGTTTTCAAGATTCATATATATAAGTGCATGCAGTGCTGAACATCTCATAGTTTTTGCAAGTATTTTTTATAAAACTGGACCAGCATACCTGATCCAGTAGACAGCCTTACAAAAATACCTTGATGGAATTGAAGTGATAGGTAGAAGCCCTTGAAGAATAACAGAGTTAGCATCATGTAAGGAATAGGAAAAAAATGTGAAGTGCCATCAAACAAATCTCATCTTGAACACATGACTTGTTTTGCGTTGTATTTTAAAGAATCTTGCAGGCTCTCAGTCAGGTGTAAGAGATCAGTGGAAACAGTAGCTGGTTTTTGTGTTCTGTAGTGATGGCTGGTTTGTTTTCATTCTTGAACGTGGTGGTTGTGTGGTGTAGATCATGTAAGAACGTGTGGTGCCATGGGTGAAGCATGTTGCATTCTTCCAGGTGTATGCACAGGCTCAGCTGGGTGGTTGTAGAGAGATAGTAGAAAACTTTGTGTGGATATTTCTGAAAGTTTGGTTTGGTTTGGTATCTATGCTTCTGGTGGCGAGTTTCACCAGTTCTGGAGGTCTGTTTTGAAGACTATCTGTAGCAGTGGGTTCTTTCAAGGAATGAGCTTCCTGTGCACCTCATAACTGCCTTAAAATTTTTGTATTAAAATGCGCATAAGAATCTAGTGTCATGATCAGCAGCAAATAATTGGAAGAGAGCAGGTTATTTGATGTGCCTTATGTTAAAACGTGCATATAGTTTGCTGACAGGTGTTCACTAGCGTAATTGTTCATTTGACTAGTATTTTCTTTGTAGTGAAGTGATTATTGAGCATTTTCTTCAAAACTGACGTGTTCGTGTTGGAGAATCCGCTTCAGATATCATGGGGCTGGTCTGGAGGTATTTTATGGAAGGGTATTGCTTAGAGTTTTACTGTGTTTTAATAATTTTTTTCACAAATTCCTTTGTCTAAGCAGTTGATGGGGTGTATTTGGGAAGATGTCCTCCATTTTCAATAAGACTGGTTTTGGATTTTGTAGTGTTTTGCTTGTGGTTTTGTTTTTTTTAATTTGTTACTTGTTTGGGGTGGGTTGTTTCCTGCCCCCCCCCCCCCCCCTTTTTTTTTTTTTTTTTTTTTAATCCTAACAAAGACATTACTTTCCCCTATAATTTTTTTTGGGCTTTCATACATAATTGCAGACTTTTTTTTTTTTTTGCCTTCCTGATTTCAGTCAGGATACTTGAGAGATACTATGCCTGATAGTGGTGGTGACAGTAAGAAGACAGGTGCTGAAGTGGAAAGGCAATAGGCTTTTTTCTCTGCTTGTCTCACTGGCAGAGGCAAGGAAGCAAGGCTTGTTATTGAGCATTTATCTTTATCTCAGAGCATATATTCCCTTGAAACTTTTAAAATTTTTGTCTAGTTATTTTTAAAAGTATATTTTCTCAGTCAGCCACAGTATTTCCTTTGACGGTTTCTTTAAGAAAGCCTTAGGTTGTATCTATTTCTCTGTTGATTTCCTTTCTCTTTTGAACTTTGAGAGTTACTATTTGGCACGTTTGTAGTAAGTGCTGTGTATAGTTGATAACAAGAAACTAGTAAGTTAATGTTAAATAACCCATACCTCTGGATTTTAAAGTTTTTTCACATGGGCAATTGGGATGCTTGTTTTTTTTTTAAAAAAAGAATGCATCTTCAAAATGCCCTGGCGTGATATTCAGTATTAAAAATGTAAATATTTTTTTGCTCTACATTAGAAATATTTTGAAATAAATCAAGAAATGTTCTTGATATAATACATACATCAATCTATAAATATATATACACACTGATACCATGTTCTGTTGTTAATAAATAAATGTAAGTGAATTGAAGGTGCCTAATTGCTTTTGTTTCCCACATGAAAGAAAGGGAAAGTCTGTGGTTTGAATTCAGCTGACTTGATCAATGCTTAATAAGCTTTTTCATTAGTTTAGAAAAAATGTCTGATAGGTATGAATTCATGCTTGTGGAAAAAAAGATAAATTATGTAAGACTGTCATAAGTAATACTTCATTAATGCTTCTGAAGAGTTAATAAGTTACAGCCTTTCTCCTGGAAACATTAGTTTTAATGTGGTGAAGCTAAGTACCATTTTTTCTTAAGCCGAGTTATTTGTTATCAGGCAGGTCAAGCAATGAAATGCTGTGAGGTTGATTCCAGCTCTTTTTATAGTTCTCTCTCTTTCATTCTGTCTACATATATATATGCATATATATGTATATATGTATATATATATGTATATATGCATATATATGTATGTATATATGTATATGTGTATATATCCGTGTATGCCTGCACGTTGTGTGTGGTCCAGAACTAGTGTATCATCTGTGCACCTTTCAAATATAAGAAATCATTCCTCCGAACTTTCAAATGACAGAGTGAGGCATGAGGGTGAGATCAGGTTATTCAGTGCCCTGAAATGTAAGCCAATAGCCAGAGCAGCCAGACAAGCTTAATTTGGGGGGTTTCTTAACCATTTTATACCTCACTTTTCATTTCTCCCTGCCCACTACTTTACATGAGATTATTTTTCATTTTAGGATGCCCTTCAATAACGTCTTACAGCTGAAGCAGTGGACTGGATTGTATGTACTTTGCTATTCAAAGATTGGCATGCAAGTTACTGTTGCCATATGTTAAGATTCATTGTCCAACTGTTGCTTACAAATGAGAACATATGGGAGATAGGTAATGGTGATTTTCAACTGTTAATTAGTCATGTTTAAACCGATGCTGTTAATTAGTCATGTTCAAACCGGTGCCTCACTAACCGTGTCTCCAGTCAGTTCTGTCTGTCTTGATCTCATCTCCCTCTTGTGGTAAAATCACTGGTGTATGTTGATACGCAAAGCTTCTAGGGTGGGGGAAAAGGCTTCCTTCTACTGAAGTGCTTCTGTGATTTGGAGGGTGAGGTGTGTCTTCCAAGTCAACAGCTGTCCATGAAACCTCCGTGCAAAGTACAGAAAATCCCTTTCTTTTAGGTGTTTTTTTTTTCTTCTGTTTACAGGTGCTACATTTTGTTTGGTTTGATTAAGTTGATTATGTGATAAATGTCACATAATAAAATAAGAATCCAAAGTGTCTCTTAAATGCTGGCACCTGTGATATACATAGATTTTAGTGTTGGAGGAGTTTTATCAGTAATGATTAAGCTTAACCTTTAAACCTGTTTGCTGTTCTTCTATTAGAATATGAGTCTGTTCTGTAGTTGTTCCATATCACAACTCTGGTTACTTTGTTACTATATAGTGCTTACAATTTCCTTGTTCTACTGCTTATAAGACAATTTTTCTATCATAATGACCTAAATCTTCTGTAAAGTACTGTGAGATATGGTCACATGTATTATCAGAGCAGAGGGAGAAATAATAACTTTTCTCCTGTGTTCACACTGATTCACAAGAATCTTTGTGCATTGTCCTTCTGAATTTTGAGTCAACCACAAGACAGTTACAGAAGGTGCAGAAATGCTGCTAGTGCACTGCTAGTGCTTCAGCTTATTATGGCCATGTGCTCCTGTCTTAACTCGCTGCTTTTAGTATTGGAAATTATGTGGCTGTGTTTTGCATTGGATCAGCTTTCTACCACAGGTGGAAACTTACTTTCTGTGTTTATATAATTTTGTGGAGTTAGCTGACAGCTTAACTGGGGAGAGTGGTGGCACGAACTCCTCTTTTGATGGCAGCATCATCTTTATATTACTTTGTACCAGCTAGGGTTACTAGTTGCTTTTAGGTGGCAATAAGGTGCAGACCCTGTATAAAATGTTAGTGCAAGTAATCTTGCACTGACAAAGGCAGACACAGCATTTGCTGGAAGGAAAATTGTAGAATTGGTGAGGCAAGACTGTAAGCTTAGTAAATGGCAGGGTTTTCATTCTTCAACTACTTGATGCTTTGAGCTAGCTGTTCTTTTCATGAAGAGTTCTAAAGGTATTTGGTTAATGTTCTGTTGTGCATTTGGCTTATCTGTTCTCTGAAGTTCAAGATGTGAATTGTCAGACATAGAGCTTGTTAGTTTGAAACTTGGAGCCAGTAAAGTGAAGGATCAGCTAATTACTCTATTTCAACATTAAAAAAAATAATTTCAAAGCCTTTAAAAGCCTTTTATTTAATTTTCATCAGCTGGCTCAGAATGAATATCTAAATGGCAGTATTGTCAGATAATGTGACATTTTTCACTGTGCATTTACTGGAATGAGATTGAAAAAATTGTAAGAAAGGGGAGAGGTACAAATTCCTGTTAAATTTAACTTTAGCTAAAAGATGTTGGGATTTTTAACTGCACTTGGCTTACTTGAAAGCTAGTAAATTGAACTTCTGCAGTGCTAAACACAAAAGTAATATCTGGGATATACTACATAAGTAGAGGTACTCTTCTTTTGTGGATTCCTGCCCCCAAGAATAAAGCCGTATCTGCACTCGTCACTGTGTCTGCACTGATAGTGGTGTTGAGTGGTTGCAAAAACATCTAAAAGCTTTGCTATTTTTGAGGACCTACTCTAGGGAGGTTATTTGCTTGAGCAGTTTAGGAGCTTGATGAATATTACAGTATTTGTTTCTATATCTATGTGCCTACTTTTAGTCTATTAGATCCACATGGAGCAATTGGATATTTCATATCTTAGATGTGGGAAAAAGACAACATTATGGAGTTCTGCCCTCCTTCATGTTATTTCCAATCAGAACAGATTGAGTAGGGAAAAACACGTTTTTTGCTTTGTATCACTTTTCTCTCTTGTTAAAACAAAGCGTTAGGGGAATCTTCACCTGCCTTCAATTTATTTTTTTTTTCCCCAAATTCTAATTACTTCTGAAAAATCAATGAGCAAAAATGCTGAAGAGTGTGGGGATTGAAGAGAAACTGTCTCTAAGCAGTGTTGGAGCACCCTCTGCAGCCTCATAGTAATATTTAAATGAGCTTTGTATATTACTGGTGATGGATTAGCAACATGAATATCCAAAAAGGAAAATTAAGTATCTATGTCCTTTAGACTGCTCTACAGGCCCATCAAAGTACAATGGTAGATCCTTAGGGAAACCAATTAGTTAGCATGTGGTAGACCTTTTGCGTCTATTATTCTACTGTACCTCTTCTGAAAAGAAAACTCAGCAGTTGCTGTAGGTTTCAGCTTTTAGGCTGAAAAGTAAAGAACAGCATGTCCAGTGGGAATCGCATGAGAATTAGTTCTGTTTGATAGGGAAATTATGCTATTTCATACACTGGGGATAAAACCATACATGTATTGCCCTGTTGAATTGCCAGTTTGCTGCTTTATGATTACAAGTTTCCATGACTTGGTCACCTATGACTCACTGGAGAACTCCATGTTCAGCAAGAGACTAATTGCTGGTGTCGTGCTGGGACAGTGGTTCAGGTCAGGTTGGGAAAGCTTGTGGTCAAGTGTGTTTCCAGTGCGATGGACTTTTTGCAAACGTGAGTTTCTTCTAATATGCTGTTGAGCTGCTTGACCTTCCTTAATTTATGAGCCATACTAGGTAGGTTGCAGAATAATGTGTTTTAAGGCATTCAAGGCTGAGCAACTGAGCCATGAACAATGAGTGATTTGTTTTCATAGGTGAATGTTCTTCTTAACAGACAACAGTAATTTAAATTTTATCTATAATGTCTTCTTAAATCCATGATACTGTGTATATACTGGGATCATTTCAAGCCTTCTGTGTGTTTCTTCAATATTTTTAAGTTATTTGCTCAGAATATTGCGATTATGACAAAAGACAAATGATGAAACATATGGGAATTTTCTTTGCTGTCTGTGTAGAATTGCCTGGCTTTGGGTGATGCTGTTATATCAGAGTTTTCTGCACATCATAGGTGGATTTCCAGCTATGCAGAACATTCACGAAGTTATAGAAAGGGTGAGAGTGGAAGAGACCTGTGGAGACTGTCTGGTTCATCCCTATTGTTTTTTGAATAGCGTCTGTTAAGACAGTGAACTTGATGTGCTAATGCAGTTGACCCAATCTTGGTGTGCTGTGACCATTTCTCACCTTCTGCCTTGGGTCCCACTGCTTCCCCAGCTTTGACTTCGGCATTTGTTGGAGCCCTTGCTGAGCTGACTCAGACGAGAGGAAGAGTTCCGTGATGTGTAAGGAGACCTGAACTGAGCTCTTCCGCCCTCGAAGGAGTAGGTTTTTAGGGTGTATTTTTTTTTTTATTGTTTATTTTCCCCCTCCAGATCCCCTGATTTAGTCAGTTGGACAATGAAAGGCCAGATGAGCTGTAGTCTCATGCAAGAACTAAATAGTAGTCAGCTAGATATGCAGGAATGGGGGAGGGGCATTCAGAGAAAGGGTATTACCTTTTGGCAACAGCAAGTCATTAAAGTTCATCAGTGAAACTCAGTCATTTTATTCAAATGTAAATTCTTTTCCTGCTTTCCAAAGCATTTTTCATGCTGCAAGGCAATTCACCTGTAAGTGGACTATATCCCACACTATAGAAGTTGTACAGAACTGAGCCCAAGGCAGCCCTTGAAAAATGCTCAGATTTTAACAGCAAATAGTGTATACATTGAAGTTACACAAGAAGTTAAACAGTCTTTATCAAGACAATTTTATCTAGATTGTGTTCCTTTAGTTTGTTAATAAAAATGTCACCTGGGTCAGCATGAAGAGTTTTGGGGAGGTGGAGATAATTTTTTGGTACTGCTGATATGAATAGTATTTAGTTTTTACCATACTATTTGATAGATGTGTTTATTTAAGTACCAGAAATGCACCTTTTCTGGGACTTCAGGTTTCTCAGTAAAGGTAACTTATTCGTACTCTTCCACTTAAATGTTGGAGAAATTAATATTTCCAAGCCTGTGTGTTAATGAACTTCTTATAAAGCACAATTAAAACCTTTGCATTCTTCCGTATTGAATGAGTTTACCTCTGGCCAAAAGCAGAAGACATATGAAGATCTGAGAGATACCCTAAATATGCATGAAGTGACCAAAGATGCTCAGTGAGGCAGTAAAATTAATGTATTTTCTTTTTTCATTTAAAAATTGTTAGAAAATGAAAAGGCCAATTTTTTAAAGCGTCCTTTATTGAGGAAGGACAGCTTTGGATTCATAATTTTTCATATTCAGTGACTGATACTTGATTATTGGAGCACAGAGTCTTCTTACCAGGTTTGTGTGTGGGTGCGTGGTGTGGGTTTGTGGTTTCTTTTTTTTTTTTTTTGTGGTGAACATACGGAATCATCAGCCTCGGTGGGGAAAATTGTAGGAAAGTAGCTATTTTACTCGGGAGCTTTGACTCTGGATACTTTGAAGATAGGTGCAATTGCTGATTTAGTTTGTGGTCTGGTTTGGCTTCTGAAGTATCTATTAGTAGCATTCTGAAGAGTTTGCTTTTCATGAGAAGCTGCATAGGCTTTAGGCTATTTTTAGAAAAGTTTCTTAAGAGAAAGTTTTCCCTGAGGAGAAATTTATGCTTTCTACAATGAAAGTAGCCAAAGTCCAGAATGGAGCTGTTTGTTCTTATGAATTATTGCAGTACAGCTTTTCAGAAGCTACCTGTAAGTTTACAAAGAAGGGATGCAGGCATTCAGCCTTTTTATAGGTATGTCCTGTAGAGGTGTTTGCATGCAAGTGGTGTCCCTGGTGTGCAAGAAGATAATCCACACACAGAGTCGAGATACTAGCTTTAATATCCAGTTCTGCTCAGAAAAGGAAGTAGGGTGGTATTCCACAAAGCAAGCTCAGTTTCCTGAAATTCAAGTGCTATTTTTATTCCCGGAACGTGAGAGAGAATTGTATCTCTAACATTGTTTGATCATTCACACACATGATTGGTCAACTAATTCCTCACTTCCAGGTAAAGTGGCAATGCTCAAAGATTAAGGGGCTTGTTGTTAGCAGAGGTCCCTCTAATGTATGGGTGGGTATTTTAGTATGCTAATAGCTGATTAATATGCTAATACAGTGATTTAAATTACTCAGTGTTGATTTTTTTTTTTTACCCAGTGCTCAAGGCTTTAACCAAGAGGGAATTGTTGGGAGTACTGCTTTTCATCCCTTTCATCTGTCTTGCAGGTGTCTTGCAGACCTGTCTCAAGGCTGGGCTGTTGACTACTTGGGATGCTTTTTTCTTTAATTGCAATCTGGTTTTGTCTACATTTTATTAAACAAAACTGTTGTCTGCTTTTATTCTGCAAGTCCCTTTTGTTCTCTTTTATGTGATATTTCCTCAAATGTGATATTTACCCCCAAATTTGTTTCAATTAATAACTGACATCACAAGGTGAGCCTGAGGTAGGGTTGCTGCTGTCTCTACCTGTGTGTTGCTGTCATAGAGCACACCTTGAACAGCCTTACTTTCTAAAAATTTAAAGCTTTAGAACAAAACTATATTGGCATTTTTCTGTCTTTTCCATTTGCAAGCATTTGCAATTATGTAGGCTTTGCAAGAGTTGCAGGGAGGGAGGATATTGCCTTTTCCTAGAGGAAGAGGTATTGCAAAAATATTCAAAGGCTAACTTTAGCCCAGTGAAGCTAATCTGCTTCCCACCTCAAGGAAGTGAAAGACACTTCTGCAGGAGATAGTCTATAGCATCTGTAGTTATTTTGCAGTGTAACTTGCCACCTAGAAGATATCTTCTCTCCTGTTCTCCCTGCTGACTCCTAAGCAGGGTAGGTTACTTCCCTCCAAGTCTAGCTTCTGTGAATACTCCTCCTGGAGTTGCTGAAGTGAGCTGAGGAATCTGCTCTCAGCGTTTTGAAGTAATATTATTTTCTCCAGAGGAGGTACTTTTCGGTTTTGCACATAAAATAATTATTAAATAAAAAAATTTAGAGACTTTGGATAACAGAAATGCATCTTAGCAACCAGCAAGAATTTGTATATGCTATATAGGATTCCTCCACTACACTCTTTTCGAAAGCTGTGCTCTTCTGTAAGGAAAAATTCAAATAAGCCAGAAAGACACTAGAGGATATTCACAACCCTGATATGATTTTAGTGTGTTGTTCCCTTCTCATTCTGTCATTTTATCTCATGAGAACAGCATCAGATATCCTGATTCTTTGTTTTAAAAGTATTATGGCTTCCAAGAATAAAAAGAAAAGATTTGTTAGAAGAGCTTTTTAGTAAGATTTGCCACAACATGGTTTATGTTTGAGTACTTTCATAAAGCTTTTGTAAATGGAATTTTTGTTGGTGCCAGAATGCTGCTAATGCTAGGAACTGCCTCAAGGTGAAATCCAATTACTGTCTTAGAAAATTCGCACTTTTTATCGCTTATTTTTTGCTTGTGGAGAGAAAATTATTGGATTTAAAGTAACTTTCTGGTATAGTCAGAAGAAAATAACTTTCCAGGACTGGAATATCATATTTTAAACATAATAATTACTATGTAATTTGGAATTTAATTTTGCAGGCATTAGTTAGTAGGTAGAATTTTGTTGGTAGTTTTGTTATGTAAGCAGAGAAAGTTTGAGAAAGGATCATTATCTTCATTTTCTGTCTCAGTGTGTTGTTCCTCAAATGAACTACAGAATCACAGAATACCTCTGGAGAACAGCTCATCCAATCCCTCTGCTCAAACAGGGCCATCTAGAGCCAGTTGCCTGGGACCATGTCCAGATGGCATTTGAGTATCTCCAAGGATGGAGACTCAACAGCCTCTCTGAGCAACTTGTGCTAATGCTTAGAGTAAAAATTGTTTACTGAGGGAACTGTTCAGAGGGAACCTCCCGTGTTTCAGTTTGTGCCTTTTGCCTCTGGTCCTGTCACTGGGCAGCACTGGGAAGAGCCTGGCTCTGTCTGCACCCTCCATTTGGGTATTCATATACATTGGTAAATCCAGGCTGAATAGTTTCAGCTCTTTCAGCCTTCTCTCGTAGGAGAGATGCTCTAGTCCCTTTGTGTTTGTGGCCCTTTGCTGGACTCTTCTGTTTTCTGTCCATGTGTGTCTGGAGACCCCAGACCTGAATGCAGGACTCCAGAGGTGGCCTCACCAGTGCTGAGCAGAGGGGAGATAGGGCCTTTCCTTGACCTTCTGACAACGTTTTGTCTAATGCAGCCCTGGCCTTTTCTGCAAGTGCACGTTGCTGCCTTATGTTCATCTCATTCACCAGGGACCTGCAGGTCCTCTTCTGTGGACAGCACAACCTCCTGGTATCAGCTACTCTTTGCAGCAAACCTCTGAGGGTATGCTCTGCCTCACTGTCCAGATCATTGTTTAACAGGACTGAAAGCAATGTTGATCCCTGGGGTACACAACTAGCTACTAGCTTCCAGCTAGACCACGCTTCTGGTTATCAGTCTCTGGGGTCTGGCTGCTCAGCCTGTTTTCAATCCACCTTTGCTCATCCAGGCTGTACATTGATAGCTTGTGTATGAGGATCCAATGGGAGACAGTGTCAAAGGCCTTACTCAAGTCCAGGTAAACAATAACACTGTTCTCCCCTTGTCTTTCCTTGTCAATCAGGCCATTCATTTTTTTGCAGAACTTAATGAAGTTGGTCAAGCATGAGTTCCCCTTGGTGAATCTATGCTGACTACTCTTGGTGATTTTCTTGGTGTTCATATGCCTGGAAATGGTTTTCAGGATTAGCTGCTCCTTCATTAAATTAAAAAAGTTTGTGGCAGATTTTTCTTAATACTGGGAATTAAACAAAATAATTTTATTTCCATTCTGCAGAGCTCTCGGCAGAGGAAATGAATCATTATAGTATAGTTTACATAATAGCATGAATGTTGAGTTAATGTGGATTAAAATAGTCATCAGGATTTTGCTGGGCTTCTCCTGGGGTTTCTAGTCCTCAATATCTTAATTTCTATTGCCTCTGCCAGCTAGCAAGGCCCTGCCAATCTATTGCATTTATCCTTTGATCATCTGTGCAAATAAATGTCACATAAAAGGCACCTTTAGACATGGCTAGGTAATGGAACATAATGTCTGGAGATGTAATTAAAGTAGTAACTTATCTTTTCCTACATTTGGGCAGGGGCAGAGGCATGCATAGTTCATGTTTTCCTTCTTAAAAAAAAAAAAAAAGTGAGCTACCTGCTCTGTGACTGAGCTTTTGGTAGCTCTTCTGTCCCTTACGTGACAGCTCATAGGAGATTTGATGCAGCCAATCAAAGCATTTAGCAATTTAGAGCATCAGCTAGTGTTCCTGTGGTGTGCAGAAAACAGGTTCTTGAAACTGTGGCAGTGAGATCGAACAGCTTCACTTACTCTCAGAGGTGTTTTCTGGTAATTGCCCATGTAAATCCCCTTAGGTAATTAGTCTCTGATAGAGTAATTAATTTATAAAATCACTTAGTATGCAAACTGAATGCAAATTTGAAGTGGAGGTGACCGTGTGTTGAGTACTGGACATAAAATAATTCTGAAGTATTTCAGGAAGGAAGAACACTGTTAATCAAATATTCTAATTATTTACTTACCTGTAGTATGTAGTTACTAGCTGAAAAGCACTGTTGCTCATCACCAGTTGTCTGAAAAAAATTCTCTACAAGAAAAACTTTCATAACTTGTAAAACCAGAACACTAGAATGTCTAAGAAGTTAATTTATATGATTTGCATGTTCTGTTTCTTAATATATAAATTGCAAAAATGTTTTCTGGTTGCAACATGTCAGTTTTAATATGGATTTACATTTACTAGAATTATTGAAATAAATTACATATATGCAAACATGCATTTTAGTGCAAGGGAACCAGATACCTTTTGGAAACATATCTGAAAGTGTGATCTTAATATACATTTTCCAATATTAAGATGTAGCATTTTAAGTGCAGATTTTTAGTAGGCTTTAGGAATGTATTTTAATGCAAGTATAATACAACTGGAACTTGAATGTTCTGTTAGTGTTTTAACAGGAGCAGTCTGTTACTAGGCATCTTAAATCAACATAAGAGTTTTAAAACAATAACCACTGAAAATCAGCCAAATGTGTTGGGGGGGTGTGTTTGAGGTGTTTGTTTTTGTTTTATTTGAAATGTTTTCCAGCAACCTGATAAGTGAATCTCTGTATGAAGTTACTTTTGCAGGGAATTAGTTCAGGTAACAAAGACTGCAGGGAATTAGATAAAAGTTTCTTTTGCTGCCTTTGATGCAGCAGGTTTACCTATTTACCAGGTTTATTGTATTTGTCTTTGTATGTTTTAATAATCTTCATCCCTAGGCATAGAGATGGTTGTGGTGAGAATTGAATAAGCAGTGTAACCTAGCAAATTATAATCTGTATACTGCATTGTTTAAATAATGCACACAAGAATTGGGTAAATTAAGATTGGTAAATGTCTAAATTTATAACAAAATTTATTTCTACTGATCTTTCCTGGAATTCTTTCTCTCTGAACTGTTAAGCTGAGCAGCAGATGGAGGTAAAGAGTACTATTGAAGACAAATTGTATCTTCTAGTTTTTTTTCTGTCTGTATAAATAAACAGCACATATTTTTTATAGCTGGTTATGATTGAAGGCCTGCTACGTGAGCAGTGGTAAAGGCCAGCTGTTGACAAGGTCAGACTGGGTACAATGTGGTTTTGTGTAGAATGTGTTTTGAGATATATGGGCACACATTTTTTTCATCCTTTATGACTTGGTTCTTTTTGATATTCTCTGTCCTTTCTAAATTAGTTAATTAATTAGATGGTTGATGTAAAAAAGCCCCAAACCAACAATCTTTATTGCTAAATTAGAACCACTGAAAATGTTCACAGCGTTATCAAAGCCATTTTTCTTTGAGTTGGTTGAATTTCAGGTTAGGCATTTGTTTTGGTGGGTCAAAACCACTTGCAGTCTATTCAAAGTCATGTCTACTTCCAGTAGCAAAGAAAATAATTATTATATTCTCATTCTTTCTTCCGTGTTCCTCTGGATTTAAGGTCAGATTATCCTTCTGTGCTTTGTGGAGTACATTCAGATGATGATAATTAGTTGTAACTTAGTAATGGACTATTTTTGGCACAGTATACCGAAGCTGTGTAGGCCACATGAAACAGCTTGTTGCAATTTGCATTTCAAAACACCTAATGGAACTCCTGTTTGAGCCTGTGCTTAGCAGAACTGCTTCATATGTGATTGACCAACTTTTCTAGAAGAGTTTCAAATGTGTTAAAGACTTACCAGATCATTACTTAGGATATGTCGAAGTTACTATTTTAGTTAAAATGCACATTTTCCTTCTTTGATTTTAATCTGGAAAGTTGCTTTTTACTTTAAAATAGGAAAGTTTTTGAGAGGAGGATAAATGTAGAAATTATATTGGCAAAAGAATGAGAAATGTGAAAGTTCAAGTTTTTCTATATTTACTAAGTTATTGTATGCTTTCAAAGGAGGGATTATCCCAATGAAAATGAGGGGAGGAGTAAAATAAAGCAATCAGGCAAATTCAGAATATTATAGCTATTTGGGAAGTGGAAGCAAGTAGCTATGAAACATATATTAGGGTTTTTTCTAGTGTTATGAACAATTTTCTTCTTAAATCCTGAAGGGTGCTGGATATTGCATTTTTTGAAACACTGAATTTTTTAACTTATAGTAAAATGCTAGAGCTTTTTGATGCAACTTAAATTCTTTACTTTTCTAGTTTGTATCTCCTTGATGAAACTACTATGGTTAAATCAAAGGACCAGAGTGCAAAGTGCTTTACAAAATAAGCCATTGGCTAATTTGGATCTTAAATTCCTATGAACAGTTTCAAATATTACATTAAATATGGACTCTAATGTAATCAATCAAAGACTTTGTAATGTCTTACATTACAACTTTTTCAGTGTGTTGGCATGTTTTCCTCTCTAGAAATAGGCAAATGGATTTAGTTGCTACACTGTATAATTCAGCTTTGCATAACCATCTTTAGTTTTTCAGAAGGAATTTTCTGTATGTTAAGTGTGATAATTTAGTGGCAAGAAATTTACGTTTGAATTGTGCTAGTAGAAATATCACTGTTGGGTACAGTGTCTGAAACTACAGGGAGGAATTCCGTATGAAAATTCTAACTTACGTTTTCTTAGCCCATCGTATACTCTTCTGGCATACTTTGTAAAACCTTAATTATATTTCAGTTGCTTTGCAGTGATACTTTCAGTGTGGAAGAGGTGAAAGAACAAATACTGTCTTTGATCCAGAAAAGACCAAATCCTCTGTGATGTAAGGGGGTACTGATCTGTAACAGAGTCTGCTTTTTTCTTGAAATCTTAAATATGCCTTTTAATCTGTTTGTGGAGGAACAGAAACTGGGCTATGTTTCAAAACCAGAAATAATAAGATTTATAGTGATTATGAGCGAAATGGTTCTCTTGGTTATTTAAAAAACAAAATAAATTTGTTAAAATATAAACCTGACTGCTGTCATGCTTTGTGGCTCAAAGGTGTGTTTTGTAAATTCTGTTTTAGGTGAAGCATTTGAAATGGGCTAAAGTTGTCATAACTAGTACAGTTACTTTTGTGTAAATAATGTTATCTTGCTTGAGCATAGTTTCTTGTATTTACAGCGTATCAATTAAAAAAACAAACATGGGTGAGCTTTTGTCTTACTGTCTGTGGTAGAATGTAGTTGCTAACTATTTATAGTCTAACCATAGTTGAAAATGAAAGCCTCAATGTGGAGTTTGTGCCTCCTTTGACACTGGCAAATAGTATCATGAAAGTGAGGAAATTAAACTGGATTGAGCTCTGTGTGCCATTCACACGGCAAGGTGTGGGGGTGCTGCACAGCCCTCTCTTGGGAGGGTCCCCAGTCCTGCAAGTTAGTCAGTTCATAAAACTGAATCAACGAAGGATTCTTTAAATGAATAGTATTTGCAAAAGATTACTTGAAATAATTGCTGGGAATCTGCATTCTGTGTGGACAACACTAGTCCTAATTTTCTGCTGTTATCAGTGGCACACTGCAAACCAGCACATAATGCAACTGAAAGATTACACCCAAGCCTTGTGGGAAGAGACAGTAATTCCTTTACAACAACTATTACCTACCTTTTTCACATTATGAAGATATTTTGCTTTGTTCAGAAGTAGCTTAAAGGCTTTAAATAATTTCTTTTTAGTTCTGAAATTTCTTGTCACTATGTTAAATGTTTTCTTGCGAAGGTTTTGAACCTTCCAATTTTTTTCTACTACTGTATGTTCTGTGCTTTCAGTATTTGACAAATTTGACAGACTTGCTCTGAAACAGAAGCCTTGGAATGAGCAGAACAGGAATAGACCCATTATATGCCTGGTGAATGGTAACATATATAGTGACGTTTTCAAGGGTAGCTTAAGAAAATTCTGCCATTCTGAGTTTTTCATGCAGAGATCACATAATACAGCAAGGAGTAGCATGAGATTGGTATATTTTTTCTTTACAGATCGACTAGGTAACTAATAAATACTTTTTCTCATTTTTGTCCTTAAAAATGTCATCACTGAATTAACTTTGTTAAACTTCATTTGTTCTCGTTTATTAAAGCACGTGGCTAATGCACCAGCTGAGATAATGGGAAGTTTCTGTGTGATTTGCAGTACACCAGTGCATAAGACAAAATAACTGCAATGCTATCTGCAATTTATTGGTATCTGTTATTTGAAGTTCACTCAGCTCTGTACTTCAAATGCTGGGATGACAAGCACCTCAGTGTACCTTCATTTGATTGTTTTCAGTCAGCTGTATTAGAATTTTAATTTCTTAAAAATGTGTGATATGTTTCAAATATATGAAGGGATGGGTGTGACATCTCACTGAAATTACATTCTCTGCTTAAAAATGGTGTAGAGCTGTCAGGGATACACTTATTTTGAAAACACTGAGAGCTGGCTTATTAAGGCTGAGAGTGCCAAGAAACCATGTTATCCTTAGGCAAGCTGTAGTTTTGGTGTGATAATACTGAATCAAGTAGTCTAGGAGATGGTAAGCCTTCTGTACTAGTTAAAGAAAAATATCATAATTCTGCTGCCCAAAGGGAAATAAACCACTCTAGATAGTTTTATAAAATTTAAACCTATGAATACTCAGAGGCCATGTTTAAACTTGTTTTTAAATCTCTTTTTTTTTTTCCTGTTAGAAATATGTACCATATGGTGCACTGAAGCATTGTCTTTTATCACTTGTTCATCTGCATTTTTGCACTGGTGGAAAAAGTGTGGGGTGGAGGCTTCTAGAATGAAAGTTGTAGTTCTTGAATAATGTGTAACAAAAGCCAGCATCATGCTAGCAGGTGTTTGAGGAGGATGATGCCTTATACCTTACAGAAGTATTAATGCTGTTTTCCTTGAAGGGAACAAGTTCTGAAGCTTTTGCTCTCTCAGATTTTGTATTTTTATATCTTCTACAGTTTTGCCAATTATTAGGACGTTTTTTGAGACGTTGGTGCTCACATTGTTTTATGACATTTAGTATGTCAAAGGGACAGTTAAGAGAAATTAGTGCCTGTACATTTTAATGCATTATGCCCATTTGCAGAGGAGAAGATGGCCTTTGTTTGATTTTTCAGGTTGATCTTTCTGAAGGGAATGTCCTTGCAAGAGTTTAATGTGCTTTAATTTGTGTGCTGATGTAATGCCTTTGGCTAACTTGTTGTCTTTCTCTTCACTCTTCCTGATCAGGTGATCTGTTAGACATGTTCTCTCAAGGCCAAACTTGGAAAAATAACTCTTGTCACTAGCCAAGAAGGAATTATTTCCTGAGCAAGAATAGCTTTGCAGTTTTTTTCTGTTCAAGTAAGACATTTACTCTTCTGATTTCTTCAGAGCCAAGTAATACCAACATGATCAGATGTTTAGTAATTCTGGCAACTGTCAATAGCGTAACTGTCTTCTATTGAGTGAATTCTTATGTCTAATTGCCCAGCATTTGCTGCTGGTGAGGAGCATGTACACTCCAGTCACCATAAGCCAGGTGATAGGGACTAACTTGTGTTCCTAAAGTTTCAGATGGTCTTAACTCTCTCCCTAACCTCATAAATTCACTGTAAAAAACCATGAAAAACAAATTAACAAAGTTCAAATATTAGCATTTCAGTGGTAACTTTTTCTCTAGCCTTTTTTTAAAAAACCAACAACTTAAAAAATAACAAGTCTGGAAAATAATTGCATTTTGAGTTAAAGGGGATATATGTTTTCTTTAGAGGCTTTCATTTCTGCTTGTAGAGCTTATTTTCTCCTGATAGACAAAGTTACAAATTGCTGTTAAGAACACAGGATTTTTCCTTAGAAGCAAGACAGGAGAAACTACTTTGGGGTTTATTCACGACTTAAAAGACTGTGGCCTGTGTGGTATGTTGGAGGCTTTGAATGGTGACTCATATTATGCATCATCAGTATCAGGGAAGATTGCTTTATATAACATTGATTTTTTGTATCTTGGCTGAAAATTTCAGACAACCAGACTACATTTAGAAACAGTGAATGTGATGTTTGAAGAAACACCAAGTTGCAAGCTTGAATGATGCACATTACAAAGAACTTCAGCAAGCAGCTTTGCAGGAAGAGGAATGGGAATTTCATGTACTTATTCTAGCTTTGATATTCTAAGTAACTTGTACTTTCATGACTACTGCTTTGGAATGGTTGAAGTGCAAAACAGTGGTCTACAAGATTATTTGTTGTGTCAGATTCTGTATTGGATATATCATGATTGTTACAGTGACCATTGCTTGCTTAACTTTCTCTTCAGCATGAATAGCATAAAGATTCATCAGCTGGAGATGTTTTCAGAAAAACATGCTCTGCAAGACAGAAGATAAAATGTTTCAATTGTGGAGTTGCCTCACTGAAACTCTGGCATAGCACCTAGTATACTGTACACATGGTTATCATCAGAGCATTTTTTTCTTTCATTTTCAGTTTTTCTCTTAATATGCTTTGTGTTTTAAACATTAAGAAACAACATAGCTATGACAAAAAAACCCCACAAAACGAAAGAAGCCAACCCCAAACAAAACAAAAAACCCAAACAAAACAAAAGCCCCAAACAAAAATCTTCCCTGGAAAAATTTACAAAGTTGTCTAATGCATTAGTGCTGCAAAAAACTGCAACACAACAGATTGAATAAAAATAACATTTTAGAATCCTGAAGCTGTCTGTTGTATGTGTTTAGCAAGTTCATAAAGCAACTTGGCCAGTCTCAAACAGTGTAGGAGGATAGTGCAGGAGTTGTATAGCCTGAAAGGGAATCCACATGCAGTGGTGTAATGTTTATACCTGTACTTCTTGTTTCATTCATGTGCAGTTAATTTAATTGTTAGTAAAGATGTCCAGGAACAGCTTCTAAAATAAAAATGACTTGCATTATAGTTGTAACAGTATTTAAACTTCAATCAAAAATCACATCCTTTGTGAGTATTTCCTGTGGTTTGAGTATTTTCCTGACCTTTCACCATTACTCTCTTATGAGAATTTAAACTCTTGATACTCAGGAGAAGATCATGCAAGGCATCATCTTATGCTTTTCCTTGCATTTTAGATCTTGGGACAGTCAGGAGTGGTTCAGTGCCAGTTACACCTTCCTCTGGGTCTTATTTTAGTTTTGTGCTAAGGATTCAGAGAATTTAAAAATTTTTATTATTGTTATAAGCTCTTAATAATCTTATTTTTTTAAAGGAAAAGCTCTCTTTTTCAAGAGGATATGTAAAACTCCCAGTTTTGAAGATGAGCCTGCAGTAGAAGTAAGCAGGTATACAAGCTACCTGAGGTTGATTTGTTTTTTTTCAGGATTGATGTTAGCCTACTGGCTTAATTGGTTTTGTGCATGCTTGAAGGAAGAATGAAGTAGTTCTTTATTCTTCTCTTTCCGTAGTGGTCTGATTTAGTAGGTCTGCTTGTTAGGTGAGAAATCAGCAGTCTTTTATAAAATTCTATTTTGTGTATCGAGACTTCAGTTTGGAGTACAAATGCATGCAATTAGATTTGAAGAACTGAATCCCCTTTCTTGTGCTTTCCTAATGTATTTTGGAGGAATTAGGTTTTAAATTCCATCTTATTTATTAAAACCTATGCAGTATGTCTCCTCTCAAAAGCTTTCATATCTATAGGTGAAGATAAACCTAATTTCCAGTGGAAAATTGAAATGGAGAGTAAAAGACTTGCTAAAGGTTCAGTTGAGACTGTAACCTGCTCGTCTCAACTCAGTCCTGCTCAGTAGTTGCTCTTCTAAATTGACTAGCAATCTAGACTCCTCCTCTGTGGGCTGACTGATGGAAGAACTGTCTCTGGCTAAAGTTTTGTGTGTTGCTTGATAAGAAGCAGCTCTTTGGTAAGAAAAGCTCTTTGCTTTGGAATTAAATGTTTGTATCTTGCGATGAATTCTATGAACAACATTAAAGAATATAACAACATATGTGGAATACAGACATTGAAATTAGTTGTAGCAGTCTCTACAATACCATTGCATTGTATGATATTTTTCTTTACATCTGAGACTGTTTTTAATGTGTGCAGTGTTTTGAGAACTGAATAAGAGGTAAGCACAAAAAATTGTCCCTCATTTTATCAAGCAAGCTAGTAAAAGTTGGCAGACTAAAAGTATTTTCAAAGTCCCTGACATTACTATGACCTCAGGAAAAGAAGACAGAATTATTACTCCATTGCGAGTCTTTAATAAAATAGTATTTAGAATCATTCTAAGACAATATACAGAATGGCTTGAGAGTCTTTTTTCATCTCTTGTCCTTTGAAAACTGGCAATGGTAACTTATGTCAGGAAATGAGAAGATTTTTGAATGCTTGGTTTTATGTTTGCTTTTGTTTTAACTAGCTATGAGAATGTCTGGTAAATGAAACGTTCAGTCCAGTGAATAGACAGGGAGATTACAAAGGACTTTGAAAACTTGGGTATATTAATGTGCATTACATGTCTGACTTTCTCTTAAAAAAATTCTGTTCTCTAGATGTAAGTGTTCATCTAGATTTGAAATAAAATCCTATTAAAGGTGACAAAAGTCGACCATCCAAAAATACAGGTTTTCCAGTTCCCCTCTTCTGAAAACGCTTGCTCAATATGCTAAGGCTTCCACTTTTCATTCCATGATCAATTAGGAGTAGTTCTCTAAAGAATTCAGGAGTTCATTCTCATTCTGATATATATTGATTTTTGTTATGTGACAAAATAACCTGTGCTAGTTACTGCTTAAAGGGTTTGAATTTCATAGAAATATATGTGTAAGGAAACAGGAAACTGTAATCTTTAACAGCAGCAATATCCTAGATGTAAATCTTGAAATGTGGTGGTTTTGGTAGAGTCCAAATGCCAAGACAGGTTTTCCCTTGCAGGTGCAATATTACTATGAAAGTTGCAAAATATGATAAATACTACTGTAAAATAAAGCTCAGCTTCACAGTGACTCTGCTTTGTGCTTTATAAAAGCATACAGTTACAATAAGTTGTCATAAGAATCATCATAGTTTGCAATAAGCTAGAGATGTTTGTGGAGCAATTTACTTGTCTTTTGGCTTTCCCAGAGGTGAATATTAACATGCCAGACTTCATCTCTGATTTCAGAATTATTACTTCTGGAACTGCTTGTAATTGTTTTACATTTCAAGAATTATTTTTCTTTGTGAGGAAAGGTTCTTTTTTTCTTTCTTACTGGAATTAACGTAACTAAACTCCTCCTGTTTAAACATTTTATTTTTGGAGGAAGGGCAAGATTGCTGACTGTAAGAGATGCTGTGTGAAAAATATTGATTTGCAAGCTTGCTCTGGAGAGTTGTGATAAATTGAAAACATCGGTTTTGTAATGGAAATATTCCTGAAATTCCCTTAGTACTAGTAAATAGCGTGGTAGGAACTCTCTAGTGTAAGGTAGGGTCAGTCTTTTTTCAACAGTCAATTTCTCTACCAATATAAAAATTTTATCTTTTGTGATTTTCCATGTGTGGCTCCCAATACTATGTAGCTGCTCATATGCGCCTTTAAGGAAACTACTGGTATTGTCACCTGCAAAGATCTGTTTTCTGAGGTTTAGCCCTGAAGGCATTTAAAAAATAAACTTAGCATACTACACCCAGCTATAAGAAGGAAACTTCACTGTATTAAAAAAACACCACAAAACCTCTTGTCTTACAGCTTTTTTTTTTTTTTTCCTTTTTACTTGTGTATTTATTTAACAGCTCAGTTTACTGAAAAATGCAGTCAAATTGCGTCATACTTGATTGTAGGCAAAATGCTGGGGAGAGCCTGTTCAGAATGAGAACTTGATGCAGGTATGCCTGCCGCCTGAGCTCTGAGCTGCTGGGAGAGGTGACAGAGGAGGCAGCCAGCCCCTTGCTATTCCAGACTGTGGCTGGCCCAGGGAGGTTGATGGGACATCCACCCCTGCTGTCTCCTGGTAGTTTTTTTGCAGGTGTTAACAGATAATGAAGAGGTGACTTAGGCAGCTGTGCCACTTTGGGAAAGATCTGGAGCTCAGATTAAGGAGATAAGTCTAGAAGCCATTGTGTTGTGTAGCTGCAAGAAGGTGATAACATGCAGAATGTGAATGCTAGAGATGACCTAGAAATGAAGAGGATGTCCTTGCTCTAGTTGTCTGTAGGTTTTTCTGTCCTGGAAAGAGGATAAGGGAGCAAACTCGCTATGCTGAAAAAAGTTTCTTTAGCGTTTCAGTTCAAGATTTGTTCTGTACCTCAGTGTTTTTCTGCAGTAGCTCTTGCTTACCATGTTTCTTGGTATTTTTTGGGTAGTTCCACCATGCTGACTTCTTCCCTTGATTCTCTCTGCTGTGCCATTTCAGACTCTTGAGTAGCCTTCATCTCTAGTCTGTCTCTTCCTTGCAGATGCTTTTGGCATTGCATCAGTGTGACACAGCCTTCATCTACATCCATGTATATAACATTTTGAGCAGACTCCTGTCACATTTTTCTCTTAAATTAGTACTTTCATTGACTGTACCAAATAAATTATTTTCCCTTTGCATTTAGATTCATATGGTCACACAAAGTAATCAGTAATTGTTTACTGTTACCATGCATACTTATTGAACACTGTTTTCGACTACCTCCCTCTTCCTTGTAACAGACATGTAAGTTATTTCCTTAATTTTCATTACTTTCCTGCCTGAGCCACATAGCTCACCCAACTCCAGCATATGTGGGAGGTTTTGTTTAATATTGAAAGGTCAGCTCTCTGCAGTTGGACAGTAATAATATCCAGCTTGTGTTGTTTGCTGTCTTCTCTGCTGCTCCCTGATGGGAACTCCTGGTTGTTTTTTTTTTCTCCTGCTAAGTAATAATAAATTTGGCAGTTGCTAACCTGCTTATAGGCTTAATTAGCATGGTAGGCATATCTTGTTTCCTTATTTATGAGTGAAAATCTTAAAGCTCTTTCTCTCTTCAAATATTCAGGAACTTCAACGTACAACGGCTCTGAGGCGGACAATAGGTCAGGAGAGAAAAGGACATCCTGGAGAGGTGAAAGATGAGCACAAGCACTGAGATGAGACAAATACTCTTAGCTGGGAGAGGGAATTCTTTCTGTTTTCATGACCTGAGAAAAGAAACATCACCTGAGTGTCCAGGGCAAAGGGGATGCTGCAGTTGCTGGCACATCTTTTGAGTAAAAGAGGCCTTGTTTGTTTTGTATATTTCCTTTTTCCTTAAATAAATGCAAAACTCTTGTGAAACCCATGTGTCTCTGTAGGAACTCAGAATCATAGAATCATTTAGGTTGGAAAAGACCTTGTGCATCATCAAGTCCAACTGTTAACCCAGCATTGCCAATTCCACCATTAAACTGTATCCTGCAGCACCACATTACGTGTGTTTTAAATATTTCCAGGGATGGTGACTCAACCACTTCCTTGGGCAGCCTGTTCCAATGCTTGATAACCCTTTCAGTGAAGAAATATTTCCTAATATCCTATCTAGACCTCCCCTGGCACAACTTGAGGCCATTTCCTCTTGTTGTATCTCTTGTACCTTGGAGAAGAGACCAACAGCCACCTTGCTACAGCCTCCTTTCAGGTAATTGTAGAGAGCAATAAGGTCTCCCCTCAACCTCCTTTTCTCCAGGCTAAACAACCCTATTTCCCTCAGCTGCTCCCTATAATACTGGTTTTCTTGATTGTTCACCAGCTCCATTCTCTGTTCTGGACATGCTCCAGCACCTCATTGTCCTTCTTGTAGTGAGTGAGGGACCCAAATCTGAGCACAGTACTGGAGGTGCAGCCTCAGCAGTGCCAAATACACGGTGGTGATCACTTCTGTAATCCTGCTGGCCACACTTGTTTCTCAGAAAATCCAGGATGCCATTGGTCATCTTGGCCACCTGGGCACACTGCTGGCTCATGTTCATCAGGCTATCAACCAGCACCTCCCCCTGATCCTTTTCTGCTGGGCAGCTTTCCAACCACTCTTCCCCAAGCCTATAGCATTGCAAGTGGCTGGTGTGTGTTTGGACTAGATGATCTTTCAAGGTCCTTTCCAACCCCTAAGATTTTGTGTCCTGAGTGCAGGACCTGCCCCTTGGCCTTATTGAATCTCATACAGTTGGCCTTGGCTCAACAACCCAGCATGTCTGGGTCCTACTATAGTGTTATCCTGCCCTCAGGTAGATCAACACTCCTGCCCAGCTTGGTGACATCTGCAGACTTACTGAGGGTGCACTTGATCCTCTCCTCCAGATCACTGATAAAGGTATTAAACAGAACTGGCCCCAGCACTGAGCCCTGGGGAACACCACCTGTGATGGGCTTCCAACTGGATTTAAGTCTTTGCCACAATTCTCTGGGCCTGGCCAGACAGCCAGTACCCAGCAAGGAGTACACCTGTCCAAGCCATGAGCAGCCAGTGCCTCCAGGAGGATGCTTTGGGAAGCAGTAACAAAGGCTTTATCTGAGCCCATCTCATCTCCCCTAGTCTACCTACAAATATTTATGAAGTTTTGAGCTTTGGTTTCTTTCTCTTTGAAACAGTAAGATTCTGTAGCATCTTGTGTTGTGCTAGTAATACTGATATTAAGATATTACCATTATGGTAGTTCCTAGAAGCCATAAACACTGTCCAAGTAATTTTGTTTAACGCCTTTTAAACAAACAACAAGCAAACTCCTTTGCATTACTACCAATGTATATTAATTCGTACCACATTTTGGAGGCTGGGAGGTGATTATATTTGGTGATAGTTGTGAGTCATAATATTTTATATAAGATAAGAATTTAGGTCTTGTAATGGGTAAATCCACAAGTCTTAAGTTCTCATCAGCTTTTTGCTCATAATGTCTAAACATATGAAAAGGTAGCAGAGAAGGTGTCTGTGCCTAAGCTCTTCGTGTACATTGCAGATTGTTTCTTCTGAATATACTTATCCCTAATTATTCTATGTGGCACACCTGTATGTTTTTAATTCAAAAAAATTGTCTTCCAAATATTCTACTTGCACCTCAGCCACTCCTAGCACCAGTCCCTCTAACCTAATACATAATTTCTAAAACAAGCAACATTATAGTTTGTAGGAAATTAGTCCCCTTTTCTAATCTTGGATGAGTTTCTGTTTGTGATAGTTACTAGTTTAGTGGAGTTTAATAGTCTAGTTAGTTGATGTTGCTTTGGGATCGTGTTACTTTTTAACCCTCCCTATCAACTTCAAAAGATCCATTTAACTTACAAAGATTTATTTCATTAGCTGTGGAAGAGAAGTAAAGCCATGACTTTATTCATTACACATTCAGGTAAAGGATCACATTAGAGGTGGCTGTCATTATGGGATATTTTTCCATTTAAATATTATTTTGTCAGGAGAAGATTGTGGTATGAATTCTGGTTTCTTGTTGTTCTGTCTTTAAGATGATGATAACTTGCATTTTCTCTGAGCAGGATTGAATACAGTCTGTTGTGACTTAAATGATGTTTCTCAGTGTCAGTATAGGCTAGTTGTCTTGGACCAAAGATACAAAATAGAATCAGTGCAAACCTGTGAAGATTAATGGACAAAATAACTTTGTCGGTATCTGCTATATTAGGGCAAAAGCTATGGATGTTATTTTTACTGTGGCATTCCAAGGCTGTATTGTTTCCAATGGCATTCCAGCTGAAATAATTTTTCTTGAAGGTAAATAACATTCAAAAGAATATTCTGCAGTTCCTTGCATGGCAGCCACTATTAAATTAGATGATCCTTATTTTTATTGTGAAATCACCAATTCTCTCCCATCACTCCTGTGTATCTCTGATGAACTAGCAATTCTGCTTTCTTCCAAGCAGTAATCATCTTAGATGAACCTTTTATATTTTAAATTGAAACTATCTAAATTTTTATTTATACCACTTACTTAGTACCAAGACAAGTATATATGATATTTTGAATAACAAACTGTCCTTTTCATGACCAAAATAAACCAAGAAAGAATATTCAGAACAAAAACATATACCTTAAATACCACCCGTTCTTAAAAAATAAAATATAACAGTATCAAAAAAAGAGTAAACAAAAAAAAAGTTTGTGGGATTGTACAGTTTTTGCAAGATCATGCTTGACTTGTTTTAGATTGACAGGGAAGGTAATTACTGTGTGCAGGTTCCTCCTGAGCATGTTGCCTGTCACTAGGTATTTGTATTTTGGAAGTTCCAGTTTGAACACCTCACTTCACCCTGTTACTGTAGCGTGATGCAAGAGCAGTAGCAGCCTCCTGCAGTGATGGGTCAGGGCTCTGCCAGTGCTTTGAAAGCATCAGGCAATAAATAGGAAGTCAGGATGCCTAAATGAGAACTACCTTATTACATGGCTCTTGTAATTAATTTTGCCAGACCCGTTCAGCTGCACTTACCCATGGCCCCACCTTGCAGGGTTCTTCAGTTCCACCATCAGCTTTTCCCATTTATCTCATGGCTCTGAGCTTCTTCTACAGTCATGTTTGTATGCTTTTCAGACTTCCTGTGTCATAGAATCATAGATGGTTAGAGTTGGAAGGGACTTTAAAGATCACCTAGTTCCAACCCCCCTGCACGGGCAGGGATATGTCCCAGTAGATCAGGCTGCTCAGAGCCCCATCCAACCTGCCCTTGAACACCTCTAGGGATGGAGCCCCCACAACATCTCTGGGCAGCGTGTTCCAGTGTCTCACTACCCTCACACTAAAGAATTTCCTCCTGACCTCTATGTCATGTGCTTTGAATGTCAGGTTCACACAGATGGCTTCAGCACTGCACTCCCGTTTGGCTGGGCTGCAGTATCTGTTCCTCCTCCAAACCTTGTATGATGCCAAGCAATGCATCTGACAGTGCAGGGGAGAGTTAGTTGCACTGTGGCACCTCCCCAGGTAGCCCAGAGGTTTACTTGGGATCTTTCCCATGTATCCTCCTTTGACTGTCATGCAGCCTAATGTATGACATGACACATCAAAAGAGAAGGTGATAGTGTGATTTCCCCCAAACATACACCCTGACTTTGATTTTGTATTATTTGGCAGCATTCTGGCAGAAGTCAGAAAGAAAAATGGTAAATATATATAGAAAAAATGCTTATATATCTTAAAATGTTAAAAATATATAGAAGATCAAGTCTGATGAACACTGGAAATACTGAAAACATGATCTGTGCATGTTTAGGTAAAATTCTGCTCAAGGTTTATTTCATAGCTTAAGAATTCATGCTTCGAGACTTATTTTTTAATGCAACATGTTCAAAACCACTTTATTTGTCCTCCATATTCCTAAGAAAAGCCTTCTGAGTTTTCTTCTTTATATTGAAAGAGGTGATACTTTCATTCTCTTCTTGAAACTGTGTTGCTTTCTTAAGTAATAAAACTTGGTTATTTTTATTGTTTGTTCATTTTTTTTCCCTTCTGCTTCACCAAGAGATTATTTCTAAAAGAAAATTCTTAGATATTTCACTTCCATAATTTCCTTTACCTTTCACATCCCTGCCCCTCTGCTTATCTTGGTTTGACCTTATAAGCCTTTTTCACTCTGTTCTGTAGTTTTCATTGTTGTAATACAATTTTTATTCTTGTTTCTTTAGAGTCAAATAAACCTCAAAAGACAGTTGAAATCTCTGGGAAGGCTCAGGATATAAACCTAATGGATAAAACCCTCCTGAAGTCTAACTTGTGTTGCCTCTTTTTTCTTCTAGAAGTTTGCTGTCTAGTTTTTCTCCTGTCAGTTTGCATAGTAAAACCCTCAGAGGAGGATCAGTTTAGTTTTGCAGAGTGATGAAGCCCTCCCCATATTTTAAATCTAATGTAATTTTAAAATACACAAATACATCTTAATAAAATAGTAATTAGTTGTAATACGTTGGTATGAACTAGCTAAGTTGTGCCTCTCATTCCTTTGGTGAACTTCAAGGAGCATCTGCTATACGCTTATCAGAAGCTATTATATTTCTTTGATTTAACATTAAAAGCAGTTCTTGCTTTATTGTTTGCAGCTGTTAAGGATCGTCTGTTTTTGCTGGGCTGGAACTTTGGGGAGTGCTTGGCTTGCTGCCTGGTTTTCAGCAGCTTGTCATGGACAGATGTTGTGCTGTCTCCTTCTGAGTATTTTAAAGCTGCTCAAGTGAATTCTTCAGACAGCACTTATAAATCCACATGCAAGCTTTTGAAGGCTAATAATTTAAATTGTAAGGCTAAAAATTCAAAACCTCAAATGGCATACTTGACATGCTGTTGTTCAGTGAAAGCACACACTGAAAAATCAGTGTCATCCTTTGTTAGTTTAAAAATATACTTGGAAAAAAAATTCTAATAAAATCTATTATGTAAGTTTATGAAACGAGAATATATAACTCTTTAGTGAGAGGGGCATGTTGCTCTACTTTGCAATGTGTCCATAAGATGTTTAACACTCACATTTAGAATGTGCAAGTGATTGTCACAGATTCACTATGCCTAGTTCATGTCGTTCCAGATTTGTGTATATAACTGAAAAAGCAAAATGCCTTGTATGTCTGTAACTACTAGGAGAAATTTTGAATATAAATCAAGTCTGAATGCCATGTCAATCATAAAAGCTGTCAGCATTTAATGTCATGATAACTTTGGAAATGCAAGTCTAGAGTGTGTATTTTTAAAAATTGCTCAAATCTGCTGTTTTAAACCATACACATAAGGATAATTTCAAGCCAGTAGTAAGAACTCTCATTACTACTGGGCTAAAAGAAATTCCAAATAGGACCAACAAATGTTGTTCATTAGTTTTTAATTTTATATCTAAAACTTTCTGAACACATTAAGTTGAACACAGATATGCATGCTACTCAGTTTTTTCTTAACCTGTGTATTCTGCTCATGTAGAGGAATTGTATGAGACAAGGGGTAAGATGCATAAGGTCACTTAGGGAATGAAAAATTTCACTTAGCCAATTTTGGTACTAAATTGTCTAGAAATACTTTCCTCTCCCATCTCTTTTACCCTGCTATTTTATTTTAAAGGCATTTACTACCTTGATATGTTTGTTTCATTCTGGAGGTGGTTTGCAGCTACATGTCAGCTGCTAAAAGAAGGTTCTTGTCAAGTTGTAGACGGAAAGGTCTGGACCGTTTAAGTTTGTGTAAGTGCAAAGGCTCCAGGAGAACTGAAAATACTTTCATGAGAAGTTACAGTTGCTTTTATTTTTCTTCCCTCAGTATGCTACTTGGATGCATCTTATTTTCTGTAGTTGCCTTAGATTTTTTTCCATTATAGGAGTTACAAGGATATTGTCTAAGTGTCCAGTGTAGGCCACAGGAAAAGAAGGCAGAAGTGATCCCTGCCACCCTTTATTTAGCTTTTTCTCTGTGAACAGACATTAAGGATGATCCTCAAGCTGAACTAAACTGTGTAAAAAGCGTTTGTATTCTGTGTGGTCCCTTAAGGTGTTTGGTTTTCTAAAGTGCATTTATCCTCCCAGCAGTCTTGTTAGTGGGTTTGTATTGCCACTAAAAGCAGCACAGTGTTTCAGCTTGCCTCTTTGCAAGTTGTGCCTCAGCCTGTTGAATTGCAAGGCTAAGCTTTCTGTGTTTACAAAGGGGTGGATCCAGAAGTTCAGCAACAACTTCTGCAGAGACCACAATGTACAGTAACCTGCAAATAACACAAGCTGTTAGTCACATATTTACAATGAATTAGTGCTTGTTTCATTCTGCCTAAGACTTAGGTCAGTATTCTCAAATACTGAATACCTGATGGCTTAAAAATGACATACAGATGCTTTCTAATTGAAAATGGGTAACGAGTGCTGTTGATGCATGAAGGGGAAGAACGTCCTACTTCTTATCTGTAACTATTGTTATTGCTTACAGAGCTTTTGTCTTCTAATATACAAACTTTGTTCTGGGGCTGTGCTATTGGTTATGCAAAGATTTGTTTCTTCTATACAGCTTATAACCCTAACAGTACTTCTTGAGTTTGCAAATAGGCACTGCTAGCTAGGATAGGGACCTGTTTTTACAGTCTAAATGTGTATCTTGGTATCTTAAACATTTTTGAGCAGATAAATTACATTTTAATTCTCTCTTTTAATTTATACATAAGAAGAAATGTACAAAACTGAGTTCAGCAGTTTGAGTCATCCTTTACTAATTTCCTGATTTCCCCTAAGAAATCCCTGTCCCTTACATATTTCTTTCTGCCTTCAAACTTGTACAATTCCAAATGATGTTTGACACTCAATGAGGTGTATTAATGCAGCAATGCATTCTCCTTTGAAAATGTAATCCAGGTAGAATAATGAAAAGCACAGCCTGATCTCATTTGTGATACGTGGTGTTAGCAAGAGATCATTCCTTTTCCTGTCCTTGATGAAAATTAGGTTGTCAAAGATATTAGCTGTCCATGTGTTAGCAGATGGGCTTTCTTGGCTCTAAATGTCACCAAATTTCATTATGATAATGGGTCAAAGAAGAAATTGTGGAGAATAGGTTGTTATTAGCTAAGAAGAATTTAACAATGAAAAAGCGTCCTGACAAAGTATATTTGGAAAGATGTCCTGTCATCTTATAGTTTGTCATCTTTAGGGTTTCATGGTTCTGTGGAAGAAAACAAAAGGTACAAAGATGCATTTCAGAAAGTAAAAGCTCTCCCTTATTCTTTGAAGTCCATTATATTATAAGGAAAGCTGCCTACAGCTGGTTAGTTTTAGCAGATAATTGATAGTTTTGATTAAAGAATTATCTTCCAACTAATTTAATTAAAACCTGGGAATTAGCAAAATTGTTAATAGAATTGTTGTGGTTTAATTTGAATACTGGCAATAAACAGAGTGGTTCACCTTGAGTATGGGACAGATTCAAATTTAGAATTAAATGTTCATTAATTCTGATTGCAGATGATTCATGAAGTCTCTCAAGTTTTGTGGGTGTTGCATTAACTTATGAAAATAGTCACAATAAGGTGACTCTAAAATATTTGCAGAACTCTGTAACTGAATGTTACAGGTGATTGAGTATCTCCACAGTCCTCCAATCATGAAGTAAGCATGAATACATGGCTTTAGTATTGAATACAAATTTTTAGTATCTTCCTCTGAGCAAGTTGTTGGAGATAGAGACTGCATGCAGAGGAAATGAATTTGAGTAACAAGATGTTTTGAGAGCAACCTGTGCTTAACCAAGTAAGACAAAATGTGTGCATTGGACTCTGTGGGATGTACACCTCCTCCAGCTTATTAATGCCTCTGCAGACATTGTTCAGCATTTTGGAAGCAGCATTGATGAGCACCTTAACTGGCAAGCAGAGTGATACACATCTGGTAGCCAGAGAAGGATCATTAACATTAAAAAAGTGTCTTCAGCTTCATAATTGTAGAAAGTAATGGGACAACAGTATGAAATACAAACTATATCTTTAAATTTGTCTGAACTGACTTGCACAAAAGTGGTAGGACTGGAAAGAAATGAACAGTGAAAACTTCAGTAAAGAGCATCTTGCATTCCTGTTACATTCTGCCTAGTACTGCCTAAGTATCTTGTGATGGATTTGCTTTTTAGGGTTTTGGACACATCTTGTAATAACTTTACTGGGTCTGGCTGGGATGGAGTAAAGAAGTTAATTTTTTGGATGGCAGCCCACGTTGGTGGTGCTAATAGCACAGAATGGGCTTTTAAACTAAGTTCAGGATTTCTCTGGAAAAAAACAAAGAAAACAAGCACCATGGACAGACTGAGGTTGTGGGTATTTATTTTAGAGCAGCTTTGGAAATGCTGCTGATTCTAGTGGTATCTGCTGTTGCTTTTTAGAAAGGGTTTTTGTAATGAGCTGGTGCCACTCTGACTGTCAGACTGTTCTTGTACTCATCTGAATGGATAAGCTACTGGAGAGATTGTTTGAGGATTTGGAAATTTGTGTCTTTAGCATATTGTATCTGTGTAACCTGTACTTACAGCATGAGAATTACAGAATTAAATAATTCTGTATTAGCATTATTAATTACAGACTGTCTGTCATGAGCAAAATGAAAAAATCTGTGTAACTTTTTCTGCATGGGTAAGCAAATGCATTAAACTGAACAGAGATGAATCAGGGCTTCTACTTGAACACATTAAAAAATAAAAGTTAAAGTTGGTGAGCAGGTTCAACATAAAGTTAGCTGACGACCACATAAATGTTTATTGCAGAATACCGATCATCTTCATCATTTAGTACCTTCAACACCTCCTGAGATAAATGGTATGCTTAATGCAATTTAGTGCTCTGTTCACATTCCCTTTAAAATAAACAGATGTGGCTTTATCAGTTTTTGCTTGAGAGAGTTGTGGTACCATATTGCTACGTATCAGCATAATTAGAGATGTACAGTCATTGAAGTTAAAATTGCACATTTACAGACATAGATATGCAGTTTTATAGTGTGAAATCCAGGAATTAAATAGCTGAATTAATCTGGCTGAAGAGAGTCAAGAGCCAGAAAAGGAATCATGTAGTATGTTTTCTTTATTGCTTTAGTTTTATGCTGTCTTGGCAAACAGGGTGGAAGGCTCTGATTAGCCATGGGGAGGGCTGAAAGTTAAAGCAAACAGGTCTGCTCACCAAATGAGTCCATAATAGCTAAACAATAGCATAAACCTTTTTCTTGCATTTCTGCAGTTTGCTGTCAATACCTTTTATGTATTGATGAAAAAAAGTCACTTTGTAATCTGTAATCTCTGGTAGGTTTATAACACTGTAATTTAATTTTTTTAAAGTGCATGTAGTGAGAGCACCTTAGGGTCCTGGGTTGAATGTTAATAGACAACCTTGACAAAATACCCACTGTTGAGTACACTGTTCAAAATACAATGCGTATTTTATGGGCATGAATGATGAGTTGAAATTTTTTAGTCACAATTAACTCATGTAGCTCAGAAAAAAAATCTTACTTAGATACTGCATTAACAGGGTACTTCAGCATAGTCCCAAATGAATCTTGTGACATGTTTACTCAGACTTGGACTGTTTTGGCTATCCTACTAGTCCAGAGAATTTAGATGTGTGCTGTGAATTAGGAAGATTGTCCCACCTGCTCTTGATCCTTGTCTTTCCAAATGTTATTTCATCAGTCAGCATTAGTTCTCTCTCTCTCAAAAGTTCTGCTTGAGACTGCATGGTGACCTGCTTGAGAGACTATCTTCAGATTTATATTTCAGTTCAGAGCTAGTTTTGAGAAATGTTGTGTCATTGGGCTTGGATGCTTTATTCTAAGTTAAAAGCCTTTGAAATGCACAGTAAATACCTAAACCCTGTTTGACACATTAGGAAGGTACTAACAGCAAGAATCATCAACTGACATAAAGAAGATTTAGTTTGCTCATACAATTACAGTGGGAGAAAAATCACAGAAGGCATAAGAATTATGGTAATGTGGAAAGCACTTGCAAAAGTATCTGAAACTTTTTAGCCTTAAAACAGTCCATCCCAAAAAGGGGTAAGGAAAACCATACATTTGGTCATGGATATGTGCACAGGGCTCCTCTTCTTGAAATGCAGCAGCTGGATTTCTCCTCTTCCTGCTTTTTCTTCTCTCAGAAGTATTATTTCAGCTTACTGGGGAAAAAGTATTTCTGTAAACTTCATGCCTTTGTCTTAAAAATACTTCATTAGTTTTTATGGTTTATTATAAACAGGTCAAAGTAATAAGACGCTTTTTGTGGTATGTTTGTGAAGGTTTTAAAAAGTGGTATGTGTGTGCCATAATGCTCAATTTTTAGTTACGTAATGGGTTCTAGTTTCTAATTATAGACTGGTTTTATAGATGCTTTACAAAGATACAAGATGATAGCAAGAAGGCACTGGTCTTGACAGTGCAGTTTGAGACTCGGACCTACATTTTATCTCATATTCACCTTTGTTTTATACAACTCCCAGAAGCTTCAGATGCATTGTGAGCTCTCAGTATTCCCCTGATGTACCTAATAATTGGGCTGTTTGACCATGAGCAGGATGCCTGGTGTTTCTCTGCTGTTACCTGCTTGAAGTTGATAGCTCTGTTTTTTTCTTTAAATTGAGACCTGTAGATGAAGAATGCAAAATATTTTTTTTAAGCTTTCATTATTCAGATGCTCTTAATTTTGAGTTGTTTTTTTTAGAACTTTAAAGTCATTAACCAATTACAACAGAGTTTGTTACAGCTTGGCTCATTTAGCATGTTCCCAAGGAAAAAAAAAGCAGATGGCTGCTCATGCATTCAGCTGTACTTGAGTGTGCATTAAACTCTGCCTCACCCCCTGGATGCTATTCCCAGCTTCTGTGTGCAAATGAAAGCTGAGCTCAGCCAGGTGTACTAGCAATGCCATCCTGTCCCAGGGATGCTGGCTGCAGTGGGATGAAATCACACACCTTGCTATTTTAACAAACATCAGAAAAAAACTTGTGAAGAGTTTGGAGAGAGTTTCAGGGGAAGAGTTGTGCTGGCACAGCCAGCATATAGCCTTCAGTCTGGCTAATAGAAACATGGCAAAGAATATTTTGGCCAATATAACTTGTATTTTTATTACAGGAATTAGCAAAGGCTGAAGTATATACTTAGTGTTAGAATTACTGTTTGTAAATCACTTCTGACTCCACATCAAGCCAAGAGCCCTACTGGCAGGTGTTGTGATGCCACAGCCACAATTTAGGGGCTTGCTTCTACAAAAGTGGCAGAGACCGATTGTTGAATTGTGCTGTTTAGTTTGCTTCAGTCTTGCAGCAACTGAGCCAGATGTGCTCATAGACACAGGAAAGCCCACTTCTAATGTTAAATTAATTATTTGAATCTAGGAATATGAGTTAATTACAGAATGCTTTCCAGGTTTTCTGGAATACTCCGATGATGGCTGTAGGTTTGTATGACTTCAATATGAGGTTTTGTTCTTAACAGCATTTGGCTGAAGTTCTTTAGCTGGGAATTGTTTTTATTTGCTGAGCGTTTCATCTATGAGCTTTCAGAAATAATACACCATTTGATTTACTGAATTTTCCTCAACTCAGGTATTTAGGTCAAATACTTTTTAGTACTCCATTTATCTGTTTATGACTATATAGTATTTATAGGTAAAAGAAAACAAGTTTAATCATGTCATAGGAGCCAAAGAAATGTATTTCCACAGCATGTTCTATTATAAATGTATTTTGTTGTTCAGCGTCTAATAAAATTAATTTGTTTTTCTAGAAGTTCTCAATTGTATACCTAGTTGTTAGCATTCTGTATGTGTGTTCTAACTATTTCCTTGTTTCTAAATATATGTAGCACTTAAATGTGTAAACATTCTGAGTTTAAGGCGGTTTGAGAGTAGTTAAAGCTAGATAAGTAGTTGGTCTTTAAGATGTAATACAGTGAAACATTTTTAGCAAGTCTGGTGCTTTTCTGAAATGTGCAATGAGACACTATATAATATTTGAAAAACATAGCTGAATCATGACTGAAGGGGTAACACTGATTAATATGACACCCAAATAGATGCCATTTGGGGTAGGTAATCATGTACTGTGTTACAGCAATATGTAGTCCAGCTACTGTAAGTCCTCTTTGTTCTTGAGAAAAAGATATTTTAAGAGTAAATACAAACAAAAAAAAATTGTAAATTCCTTGTTCTTTAGCCAGGATTGCTCTCAAGCAGGGGTAGTTTGGGAAGGGGAAACTAATGCTCTGTGGTTTTAGTGAGATCCAGTGAATGTCCAGCTGAAGTGATAAACAGTAAGAAACAAGAGGGAGATGAGCCTTTTGATTTACTGCACAAGGAATGTATATTCTGACTAGTTGAGACTGTAGCACTGAAAAGCTGGTGTCTCCTTACCATCACTGTGGGTGTGTTTCAGGAAAATGCAAAACTGCAAGTTGCTGCCAGCAGTTTGAGTGCAATGGGATTGTGTCATGTTTCTGACAAAAGCTTTGCTGTGCAACCACATGACTGCGGCATCCAGAAATAATCACATAATCTCACTGCAAGAGGGCCTGCATTAGACTCACAGCAGAACTCTGTATTTAGAGCCTAACTGATCTTTTTATGTATTTTTTTTTTTTTTTAGTTGAAGTTAGGAACTTTCTTAATGCACCAGGTCTCTTTTATTACTTGCCTGGTTTTATCTGCCAGATACTGTAGAAAGTGAGTTTGTCGTATATGTACACATAATTGTAATTGTAAAAAATGCATAATAATTCTTAAGTGGATTTTTGCTTTAGAGGGAGCATCTTAAATTGAACATAATTGCAGGTTATTTCTTGTGAAAAATATGGTATCTGGGAAAAGTTGCAGATAATTGTATTTGCATTTTGTTCCTAGGGCTGTGTGTTTTTACTTCTGGTGGCATTTGTGAAAATCTCAGTAATTCTCTTATGCAACCACTGGCAGCAATAATATGCTCTGAAAAAGCCCAGTAGAGGCTAGGACAGAATTTAATGCTTTAAATAGGAAAATCTATTGAGCACCCTGATCTAGCAAGAGATGCCCCTGCCCACAATGGAGGGTTGGACAAGATGTCCTTTAAAATTCCCTTCCAACCCAACCTGTTATCTGATTCTGTGTAATGTTAATATGTTTGAGCTTTTACCTTTTTTTTGCAACAGTTGCTTTACTACTTGTCTTTCCTATTTAGATGGCAAAAAATGTGATGTTATTTGTAAGATCTGCGAGAGTTTTACCTCAGGTATTTTACTGGTTTGGGTTTTTTCAGCGTCTAAATGTTAGGTTATGTAATTGTAACAGACTTTTATGTTGGTTTGGTTTATTTGGTTGTTTTATTTTAGTTTTGTGTTCAGCATGCCAACTTAATTTCCCTGTTGTATGCAACCTTCGGAAGATTATTGGGAAGGGATGCTTTGGCTTTTTTCAGGGTTGATTTCTCTTGTCAAGACAGATTATAAAGGCAGACATTTCTCTTGTTTTGGGTAACCAAAAAAAGGAGGCAGGGAGTGTGGCTGCCCAGAACTTGGCTGTGTAAATGCTGAAGGTTGCTCTGCAAGTCTTGCATGTTCAGCTGGGGGAGGGAAGGAGTTGAAGTGTAAGGCTGGTTAGAATTCCTGTAGTTTTGTGTGTTCTGGTCCTACCGGCTGACTTATGTAAATCAGTATCTTCTGTCTTGGGGTAGATTTTCCAATTTTTAGCTTGCCCATGTCAAACATATTTATGAACACTTGAACCACCCAGCCACTCCTGAAGGATGCTTCACAACCTGTTACCAATGATATTTAGTGTACCCGGGGTGACATGCGTAGCCCATCGCTCCCTAGGTATCATATTATAATTTTGCCAGCTTGTTGCTCTGGCTTTGATCTTGCAGGGGAAGTGTGGAAGATTAACTTCCCCGTTCATTTCTGGAGTTGCCTGTAATGTCTTCACCAAACTGATTGCTGAAGCTTTTCTATTTCAGACATCTCTTTTGATGATAGAGGCAAGTTAGGGGTTTGATGCTACCTGCGTATGCAATAGCTGATGTGTGTAAATCTCACTGGTAAGATTATCACGGCCCTCGCCATATTCAGTAATACCAAAGGTCTCATTTTATACATAGTTGTAGTCTTTTTAGGAGAAAAGTTAATATGTATATATATGGATAATTGCACGATAAATTCTTGATGTCAGTGGATTCTTATAGCCATTCTTCTTTTGGTATGGAGACTATTAGAGTATCTTTGTAGAGTCTCAGGTGTAGTGGGCTTTAAAATATGAAATACAGCTCTTCTGTTGTGTGAAATGATTGCTGTGTACATTACCATTTATTTTAGCAAAGCTTGCTGGACTTTTTAAACTTGGCTCACAAGTAATAAACATGATAAAAATCTTGTGAACAAGTGTTCAGAATTTTTTTAACTGAATGTCTCAGCAGCCTTTCTTAGTGCTTAGTCATGATATTTTTTACTGCAAATATTGATTGTTTAAAATTATAAAAAGTTATAGTAGCAATAGTTTTTCAGCTGACTGAAAGGTTGCTCTATTGATTCCTGACCTAAGTGAGGGTTAAAGTTTCAGATTTAATGTGTCTCAGCCTTAGTTAAGTAAGAAAGTTGAATTTGTTCAGCTGCAGTGGTTTCAGATTTGTACCTTCAGGCAGGTACCCATGAAAGTGGAGAGTGCTGTGGTGGTGCTGAGTGTCGGGTAACGAGCTCTGCTAGGGAAGGATGCAAAAGGCCTCCCACTACTTTAGAGGAATCTAATTTTTAATTAAAATATTTTACCCAAGAATCTCCAAGTGTTTTATAAGTACTCACGGCTTCATTCTCACAATATTCTTCCATATTGCAATGCTTTGCAATCAGGGAGTGCTAAGAGATTGAAATGTTACCTTAATTTTCCACATGCGAGATGGGCGTATTATGGGTCTAGTGCAACAAATGTTCCTGATGACTTCTTATGTGAGTCACAGGGTACACCGCAGTTTAATAAAACTTAATCATACAGTTGCAGGCTAAAATTAAAGGCCGTAATCATATTGTAAAGGCTTAGAACTGTACCATGGTCACAGAGGGATTTAGTGCTAATGTCAGTAGCAGATATTCATACAGCAGTTGGCAGGGTTGCCAGGCAAAGCTGATAGTTTTCTCGTAAAAAGATGAGACATGCAAGACATGAAAGTTAAAATAGAATTAAGATCAGGAAGGTCCATTCCTTATTGAATCTGTTGTCTCATTCCACTTTTTCATCTTGTTTTTATTTTTTTTATACTATTTTGTACCACTTTCAAGTAATGAAAAAGTTTGTAAAATAGCTTTTCAAGAGCTACGCTACTCAATCACTTGAAAAGAAATTAGAAAACTGAACAGAACACAGTAAGAGGAAAAACACTAATAAGGCTACAAATCTCAGCTACAAGAGCTAAGAGGATGCAAGTTCTCCTTGGGGGCCTCCTCATTTGTCTTTGTTTCCTTTTTTTTTTTTTCCTCCCACATCTTATTTAATTAATACAGCTTTCAGATTAGTGCTTCTTCATATCATGGTTCCTTATCAAAATGTCACCAGCCTAGCAGAGCTTCACATTACAGTCTGTATCACTGCAGCCGCCTAAAACCGTAGCTCGGAGTTACTTGGTTTTGCTCATAACCTCCATTTAGTAACAGATTTGTGAAAAGCAGACAACTTAATTTAATGTGTTTTAATGATCCCTCACCCTAAAACTAGGTAAGCTTTGGTGGGAAGACAATTTTTAAAAAATAAAATCATTAAGAGTAAGTTTCTTGGAGATAGTTTCAGCAAATAGGAGATCATGTGTAGTAAAGCTGACAACTGTGAACTGCAGTAATTAAAAGCAAGCTGTTATGAAAGAGATAAAGAATAAGTAAGCTTCCTATCAGGTATTCTTATTTGGAAAGTTCTGCTTTTCCTTAGAGTACACACAAACACTTTGATACAAATAGGGAAAACCAATACAAATGCAAGGTTTCTTGTTTGGATATCTTATTTGTTGTGTTGGTGGTGTTTTCTGTAGTCTCCATGCTGTATCAACAGTTGTGTGAAGATCTGTAAAGGTGGTGCTAGGGAAGAATTTGGGAAAGGGGAAGGACATGCCAAACCCGTCAAACATCACAAATCTTTGAGGATCCAGTGGAGGTTCTGTGTGGCCTTAAGTAGCCTGGGTTATTATCACTTTATAAAGAGGAAAAAGTTACTTGTGAAATTGGAGTTTATCCATGTTGCCAATATAGTTGGTATACCAGGGTTTTTTTTTTTTAACTTTATATGTGCAAGTGTTATGTAGCATGTTGTAAAGACAAATTGTGACTCTCATTGGTTCCACACTTACACTTGGGCTGGATAGTTTCAACTTCTGATGAATATTTAAAAAAGTTTCATAACATGGGAAAAAACAACTTAATAAAAAGTGTAGCAAAACCATGTCTGGGTTATAACTTCCTTTTCCAGGTCTGGGATTTGGCTTCTCTTCTGCCTTTAAACCTTATTTTTCAGCTGTGTATGCAGACTTCTCTTACCCTTTATTCTCAAAGTATTTTCTTAATTCCTCCTGTATAGTCACATTCCTCAAACAAGTCAAAGGTGAGGGGTTTTTTATATTTTTGCCTAAGGTGAGGAAAATGGCATTTTCCAATTCACAGTTCCATTGGTTTCTGTGCAAAAAATGCAAATTTGTTAGAATATTAGTTGTCTTGAAGATTCATTTAAATTCAAGTATGTGATTATGAACCAAGATTACTGTGCATTAAATTACCATACATTAACTGTAAGTCCACTTCTTACCTTGTTTTCCTGAGTCATAGTTTTTATTTTGTGCTTTGATGCATATAACAAAGGCTACTGCAAGGCACTCAGTGTGATTGCTAATAAATTGTGGGTTACTCAGCTCCAGGGGTAAAATAACCAAGGTGCTAGGTTCACAGTGGTGCTTTCTGGTGGTTCATGCAGGCCTTGCCAGGCCTTTCTATGGGGTAGCAGTCCAGCTGTGCCTGCTCTGATGGCTCTAGTGAAGTTAGGCTGAATGAGTATCATTTCTCTGCTAAGGTGCTCAGACTTGTCCCTGCTTAAACAAGGTTTGTGCATTGTGTGCCTTTGACATGCTGCATGTGATGGTCCTTTGAGTCATGAAGTTTGTCTTATATGTAGGTAAAAAAATCTTAATGGGTTCTATAGTTTGTGTAGTATATAGTCTGTTGTCTTGATTCCTTGTTTTTCCTAGTCTGCAAATGATGCTTGCCAGATTCCAGCTGTCCACAAGGTCTTTGGGTATCTGCTATGCTCCACAGCTGAAAATGAGACCCTGGACTAGACAGACACTTGTTCTGCCATTGGTCCTTGTGGAATTGAGGCTTGTCCATTGTATTTGGAATTGAAACACACTTGGGTTTTCATTTACAATGAAAGTTGTAATTTTTTTTTTTAAACTGACAAGTGTGAGTGAACCTGTAAGAAGATGCTCAATTTCTTTGCAGAGTTCTGGTAAAAATTCTCAGCTGTTAGTTGCAGTTGATGCTACTTCATGGGTATAAAGGGGTACTGTAGAGGCAGCCTGTTAGTGGATATTTTCTACTCTTGCTGAATTAGTTATGTGGTTGTGCTGTCTGGTATTCTGTAACTTGCTTATTGTTGAACCTGTGAAGCCCACATCAAACATGCTAAAAGCAACAGGAATACAATACTATATTTTTTTGTTTCTTTTCTGGAGAAGTCTGAGTAAAAGCAGAAGTGATTAACTCTATGTGGCCTTTTTTTTTTTTCTTTTTGCTTGTTCTGCTCTGCTGTTGAATGTTGAAAGAATAATATGCCTATAGCCACTTAACATGAAAGTCAAATGCAAATAATTACTTGTTGCTCTGCAGCAAATTGTTGTGAAGAGTAAACACGCAAGTGGAAGCCAGCTCCTGAAAATAACCTCTTATTAGCTCTCAAAGTATGCTCTCACACCTTACATTTATGTCATACAGGAAAAAAGGTATTTCTGAAAAGGAGATGAGTAAGAACAGAACTGAACAGCTGAGGAAGTAGAGGACTTCAACCAGTGTAACAGAAAGGCCTGGAAAGAAAAACAGTGTAGGGCTGATACCCCGTGCTTGCCTTCTGGTTGCTGGGATTCTTCCTGCTGTTTTTTTTCTTTAAATGTTGCTGTGAAGTTCAAGTGTTGAGTCTGAAGGTGGCTTCTCAGGATGATTTGGGAACACTGCAGCATAACTGAATCATGATGAAGTGAGTTTAGAACTATGGCAATAAAAATATTAAAGTTTGTTATTTCACTTTAGAAAAGGACACAGCAGGTTTTTGAAAACTGTAATTACTTAAGCTATTGCCAAGCTAAAATGAAGCAAGTTCTTTTGCTAATAACCAAAAGATGGAAGAATGGAACTATGAAGGGTGGCATTTAACACGTGAACACCCACTTTTTTGCTATTAAGAATTTGTTGGCATGTCCACCTTAAAAACAGTTCTCTCAACACATTTATTGTTGCCAGTAACTCTTTGTCATTCAGGATGCCACTGTAAAAACAGATGTTGCAAAGTAGTTGTTTTATGTGTATGAGATAAACAGGGTAAGCAAAAACCTCAGAAAAAGTTTTATTTCGATTTCATAAGAAGATGCATTCTGTTTTATCAGTTCATTATCAGCAACCGGTTCAATCTGTCAGCTTGGTGCTTTATGTGAACTTTTCCAATAGCAACCAGCAAAGATTTTTCCCCCTTTGTATATAAATCTTTAAATCTGTCAAAGTCTGCCTTCAGCCTGACTGTTCATCCATATGCTGCAGAATGCTGAAAGAACAGGAATGCAGCTATTTCTTACAGACAGAAGTGTTTTATTGTGCTCTGGAATGCTGCATATGGAAGCTAATTGGCTTCTTTTTCTTTGTAGTTTATTATTACTCAGTGCAAAATTTCATCTGACTGTATGAAAACAAGTTGATATTTGTCTTAGCAAGGTAATGTGATGTCTGAATGGCAGTGGCTAACAATAAAGTGAGATGCAAATCCAAGATTTTCTAGCATCTTGCAGAAAGTTTCTCTAAGCAGTTTTACGTTCCTCTGTTGTCCCAGACAGGATGGGTGACAGACAATGTGTATATGCAGTAATCAAGATTTATTCCATACGACATTGGGGGTTTTAATTATTCTGGACAAGAGGCAGTAAAAATGTACAGTAAAAATGGAGGGAAACTGGGAGATAAGAACAGAAGTGTAGTTAGGATGCAAAGGGTGTATTAGCAGTGAATTTTAGGGAATTTTGCTACTTATAATTAAATCAAACAATGAAGATTAATCACTAAAATGCTGGCAACTTATTATAAAATACCATATTAGACCTAAAACATCAACCATCATCTTTAAAGGATCTTACAATCTTTAAATTTAATAATAAAGATTACTTAATGTTAAGTTTGCTAATAAAAACAGTGAATGAGTATTTCTCACTCATGTCAGGCCACAGCTGGGTGTCCTTGGTCAGACATAACTCCTGAGATTCAGTCTCTCTGGCAGGCATCCCCACTAGAGGAGAGAACACTGAATTCAGACTTTCTTTTGGCTTAAGGGAAAGGGGCATCCCATGTTCTTTACAACCAAAGTATTGATACTAAAATGTTAACATTACACAGCCCACTGTTCTGTGTGTCAGTGATGCTTTGACACTTGGAATATCTCTCCCAGTGAATCTTTATTATTTTGTGTACAAGACATGTACTCAGTAAAAGGCCACTTTTTAAACTATGTAACTTTCTGATTATTTTATGGGATTGTGCAAGCTGCTCTCTGTTTAAGGTTGTGTCTCCCTTGAGTATCAGTTCCAGTCTTGTTTGCTTGCTTGTTTCTTTTGAGCCTTTCTAGTAATTTTGAGATAACTGGAGAGAATAATATGAAGCCAGATAAAACCATATGTAGTGATGTGATGAAAAATGAAGAGAACTATACCGATTTTGGGGGGGCAAATTACTGAGTTTCATCCAGCTAAAATGCTGCTGGGGCCTTAGGTAACATCTTGTAGCTGAGATCTTACCATGATGTCTCTGCTGAATAAGAGATTTGAACTTTGTGCGTGTGTTTGCTGTAGGATTTCCAGCTCCCAGCTGTGGGCTGGCAAGGAGGAGATTATTCTTAATATGTAAATACCTTATGCATGAAAACATTTCTTAGTCAGATACAGCGAATACATACCACGTTTCTTTATGGTTTTATTCCTTAAGTTTTTCCTTCAGATAAATAGAATTTACTAATTTTTAGGCTAGACATGCTAGCAAAAAAATAGCCTTTGGAATAGTAGCAGGCTTTGGGGTGAATATCCTAAACTTGGCTAGATTACCATGCATACAGAACATCAGTCTTGAGTACCATTCTGGGGTTTGGCCTGATTTTACAAATAGACGCAGAGGAAGTACATGTGTGTTTGGTTGGGTTTATTCCCTCTGAAAGAAGTATCATGTTCTGGGTCCCATTCTCAGTTGGCATGTTGCTTTTCATGAACTGTGGCTCTCAATTTAAGTACTGTTTTTCAGGAAGTAATTTTAAATAGCTTGCCTCCAACTAAACATCTCACTGGAATATCCATCTGTATACCACTTTGTAAATTCCTTTCTGCCACAGATGTCTTGGCCCTTTGATGAGGAGCAGTGTGCTTTGTATTGGCAGGGTGAAAAAGGTGGGAAAATGGAAGAGTGGCATAAAAAGACTTGGAGGTGCAATGCAGGCAGATCTGCTTTGTACATGTAAAGAGAGATGGACTAGCGAGTGAGGAAGACCAGTCTGCCAAAACAAATTCATATGCTGCAGCTGCATATAGTCTAGTTGCATCTGGCTTCTAGCAGCCTGGGGAAGACTTTGGGTGTTCCAGAGAATGAGTGAAAAACTTTGTATAGTTTCAGCTGTTTTGCTCTAGTGTTACTGTTAAGCAGTAAGTTTTTACAATAACCATGTTCTGGCTCCAGTATTTTTTTTTGGAAGCTGACATGACTGAATGGGTTTGGTAAGAATGTATTTTTCCAAATTTTAATCTCCTCTATTGAGTGATGCTTGTAGTGAGGTACACCAAGGCAAGACTTCATGGCAGCATCATCCATTGCAAGTCAAAATGAATTCCGCAGCATGTGAAATGAAATATATGAGAAACTTCTACAGTTTATTGCTGAAGTGTGTGATGCTGAGCTGCTGGAGAGTTATTCCATTTCTTGAAGAGGATGATGTGTGGGTGGGAATCAGTGCTGGCCTGGGCAGAATGAAATAAAAACCCACAAACTTTTCTCTTTAAAGTCTGATTTTTCTTTTTCAAATTTTGTCATGCAGTGTATCTTGCTCTCAGTGCTGTAGGACAAGTTTTTGTGTAACAATATGTCCAGAGAGGAAGTAAGTGTATAAGAGAAGGTTCTCCTGTTTGTTCTCTCTTGGGAGTAACAAGGCTTTGTTGGGCCACCTGGAATAATTGGCCGAAGGCTGGGCAGTAACATAGAGCTACACATACACTACACAAGAGGAACAATTGACTCCCTGATAATGGTGGGGTGGCAGCTCATGGCCTTTTTAGGTTCCTGTGTAGAAATCTGGGTGCGTAAGACAGGTTCTGTATGTACACATTTGTGTTTCACAAGTGCTAACAGCTTTGTGATGAGAAATATATATAATCATTAGGAGGTTTAGCAACCTCCTCTAGCAGTCTAGCCTGTTTTTTCATGTTGTGTTAAATTATTCCCTGGGAAATGAACATGTTTGTAATGGCTCTTACGGTAATTTGGCAAGTTGCACTTCACAGGTAATGTAGTTTTTACTATATAAAATAAAATAACTTGCATAGCTTTCTTGAAATTGTCTTTTACAAAGACAATTATATACACACATACACAATAGCTGTTAATGTAATTTTTATAATCAAGTTGCCTTATTTACTCTAGGATTTATCTTGTTGGGAGGTCTGCATTCATCATAGCTTTAGAAGTTAGCTTTGGGATTTGATGTTCAGGAGTTACCAGTGAGGAGAAGGGCTGGGTTTTCTATAGGTGAGATTTGTGTTTGGCTTATAAATACAGCTTTTCAATTACAGCTATGTTTCCTATATCAGTTCTGTTCTCAACACTAGTACTGGGTCTTTAAGTCTTAGTCTGGGTGCTTTTGTTTGTGCTTTCCTGTATCCTGTACTTCAGATTTTTATTGCCTCCCTTGTTGCAGTACTTAAGCATTCAGTGACATGCCAAACAATTACTACTATATTTCATATGTGGGTCTGTGTCATTTAACTGCAGATATTGCTTGTCTCAAACTTTTTTTCTGAAATGATCTGCATTCATATAGATCCTGGAAATAAATTAATATATGGACTAAATAATTAATTGATATATTAATTAATCAATATATTAATATATTATTTTCTATATGAACTAAATGTATAAATTTATATCCTTCATAATAAGTAATTGTGTTCTAATCTGTCAGTAATTTTACTGTCTTGCTACAGTTCCACAGACACTCTGCCCTGTGGTTAATGCCCTTCCCTTTTTCTTGGATTGTATTGGGACCTGACTAGCCCTTAGACTGTTGTGGGTAATAACATGAACAATCGAGCTGTAGCTACTTGGAGAGCAGAAGTATAATGCCAGCTTGATTTACATGGCTATGGTATCAGTCCATTTCAAAAACATAATTGTGTTTTACTGAATATAAATGATCTTTGATACACCTCCAAAATTCCATGCATATGCTCAAACTTAATCAGATCCAGCCTATATTATTCTGCCTGTTAACTCTAGTTGGGAAATTCTGGACTTGCTTTTTCTCTCAAATAAACAAAAAAGTAAATGAATAAAAATCGCTTCTCAACACATACTGTAATTATGGATGTTAGTCATGATCTTGAATGGTGTTTGTGTTCACAGCTCAGATTTGGGATGAAACAGCATCATTCTCTTAATGTGTCCTTCTCAACAGAGCCTTTAATTTGGTATATTCTGTGTTAATCTAACTTGTAATGATTTTCTCAGTATATTGTTGATAATTACAAATAATATAAAAATCATATAAAGGAAAGCAAATAGCAGGTACAATAAATTAGTTACATTATATCATTATGTGTATTTGCAGTTGAAAAAAATCCTCATCAGTCTCCAAAACATGTTGTTTGAAAGGGAATGCTTTTATTTCACCTCCGTCTTATTAAGGAAAAGCAGTGTAGCTTTAGAAGTTGTAAAATATTCAGTACATCAGGAAACTGTTGCCTGACTAGATAAGCTAACTGCTTGGAGGAATAACCTGAAGCATTTTACTATGAGACTTCTTAATTGCTTAACAAACCAAGAGCAAAATATTATTCTCCTTTACATAATTTTCTGCAGTTGCTTGGATCTTATATATTAAAAGGAGGTTTTTTGTTCAGTAATGCCTTGAGATTTTTTTAGATCACCAGTAGCCCCTGATGTTCTGCAGGCATTTGCAGCCTACAGACTTGTCCATTTTGTATATACTGAGTGCTGAAAATTAAAGCAGAGCTGTGGCTCAGATCTGGTGCAACAGTAAGTGCTGCTGGAAGGAGCAAAACTGCAGAGGCTGTGGGTACTAGAGCTAAGTTCAGCTGTAGGGAAGCTTGTCTTTAAGGTAGTAAGTAAGGGCAGAAGAAGAGGTTTTTAGGTCAATAGGTTTGAGCAGATATGTCAGAAGGAAATGTTACCACGATGGTTGTGGCAAATCTGGAAGGGTTGTTCTGCAGCTCTCATCCTTGAACCTCTGAATGGAATAACAAAGTTTTGATTGGGCTGGAGGGAAATTTGTCTGGTTCAGGCAAAGACCACAGTGGGAAAGTACTTCCAAGTTCTGACCTCCACTTTGCACATTACACAAAACAGAAAAGCTTGAGCCAGAAAAAAATGAGGAGTAGAAGATGACAACTGTTATTTTTGCCTGTGTTGCAGCAAATCCCCATGTTTAAGGCAAGTAGTGTGTGACTGTAGGCTGGACAGCTGTTTTGTAAGTTGAGCTGGATACAGCAATTAGTGTATTTTCAGAGTCTTGAAGTTACTGGGAAGAATTAAGAACTTTGACTACAGAAATGTCAGGAAACTTTTGACACTTTGGGTTTTATGTTGATTATTTTCTCCTTAGAAAAATATTCACTGTTTCTCAGCTGAAAAGCAATGAATAGCTTTGATCCAGGAGTGCATGTACACTGAACTTTTTGAGAAATGCAGTGTGCATAGTAAAAACAATTGAACTTTTTAACCTGTTATGCCACTGAAATGTAAGCTGTAGCTACTCTTCTTCCTTAAGGCTTTGGAAGCACTGGAATTCTTTGCCCCATTACATGCAAGAAAGGTCATTTGTCTGCCTGTGATTTTGGTATGGACCCTTCTTAACATTCATTTTGGAGTCTGCCTGGGTTGTGGAGCCTGTGTGGAGCAGTGGTGGTAGAAAAGGGAAGTTCAGCTATGGTGGAAGATAAAGGTTACTATTGTCTGCTGATAAAGGCCTTCAGTAGGTGCCTACATTGAAATTGAAGCAAATTGTACATGTATGAGTTAATACTTTTTACATTACTTAAGCATTCTTAAGTTTTCAAAGATGAGATTTCTCTTTCTTTTTTCAGTGTCTCCAATGTAGCATTGTTTTTTTGGTGCTATTATAAAATACAAAGGAAAACTTGTTTGAGTCATATTCTAGCCAAAGCATTGCAATCATTGTAGTAAGCACTACTGGTCATGCATTTCCTTGCTTTTAACAGCAGTTCTGCAATTAATGCCTGTGTCTCATCTGTCATTGAGCATACTGGAGAAAAGACTGGGCAAACAAGTTTGCAGAATGCATATGGGGAGAACCTGGATGTGTATGTAATATGTGTATGTAATATGAAAATTATATGGCTGATCAATAAAGAGAAATTTGCAATAGGCTGCGTGTATTACAGCTTTTCTGACAGCTGTTTTGGGGAATGTGGAAAAGGAAGAATCTTTATTAAATGGGTAGTGCCATAATTTTGGTTTTTTTTACATTTATCTAAACAGGCAGCAGACAGGTCTGAGAAACTGAATATTGCCACAAGAGACAGTATGTAATAATTAAATCTTTATATGAATCACTAATATGTAGTGACTAGAGGGTGTGGCGTTTTGTTTGTTTGTTTTGTTTAGTATTTCCTCTCAATAAATGAATATAGAACTGTGCGTCTTAGGAAAACATGTAACAAGAAACCATTCCTGTTTGTATTTCACTTCTGCTTAGCTTTTGTGCATTCCATGTCTTGATTTAAAAAGAACGGGCTTGGGGGTACAGAGAGAACAGCTGAAGACTGATACAGCTTATCCAACATGCATGCTGATGAGAAATAGAAGCGGTCAAACTGAAACTGTATGCTGAGCTAGCACAGAAAACATGGTAGCTGTACGAACCCATTTGTTTCCTGGGAAAGATTTTCTGCATGACCAGGAGACCAAGGACAGACCTTGAGGATATTGTCTGAAAAAACTCAAGAATGCCTAATTGAGCAAAAAGATTCAGTTCAGCAGTGTATGGGAGCAGGGACCCAGGTGAGCCTTCTCTCTTGCACTGTCATCCAGTTAGTTTACTGTCTTCCAGCAAATATGTGCTTATTTGTGTACTTGAATATTTGTTGTTTTTGGTTACAGACTGTTTCAAAAGTTGTTAGTGTGGTTTAAAGTCCTCTGTGGTCCTGCTATTGGTCTGGTCTGTCTGGTACCTTTCTCATCTGTCTCTTCTTGCCCAGCTTCTGGTAATTTTAAAACCCACTGTTTGTGTTTAAGCGTGCTTGGGAAAAGGCTATGAATCTCAGTATCAAGTCCTTAAAAGCAATGAAGTTCCTAAAAGTTCCCTAAAACTTTATGTAGGTTTCTCAAGGCTCTATCTAAAAGGCAGTGCAGACTTTCCTGCAAAGAGTGATGGTGATAAATGCTCCAGCTGAAAGGCTGTGTCTTGAGTGCATTCACTATTAGACATGGATGAATCTCCACAGATAGGTGCTGGAGGTGAGCACAGGACAAACATCAATTGAATCTTGCTGTTCTCTTGAAAACAGAATATGAGACCCAGTTTGACTGATGATGGCACTCAGAAAGCTACTTGTTTATAAGATTTAGCTGAAACAGTGGAAATAAGATCAAAACGCAGACATTCATTTGAAGTTATTCTCAGACAGCAGAAGCTGGGAAAAGTTTTTGTGCTGAGGACTTTAGGAGCAGTTTCTTTCATCATTGAACAGATGCATTTTGGAGCAAAGTTCTGATTAAATCTTTTTTTGCAATGATTGATTGTGCTAGTGATATGATGTCAAGGTAGTTAACTCCTGAATATCTGGAAGGGTTTTCAACCTGAGGTTATTGAAAGCCTCCTACAAGGCAAATGAGGTTATGTATGAGCAACTTTACACAGATGACTGTGCTTTTATTAAAATGTTATGGAGCACCTCAGACTCATCATAAGCAAGCTTGCTGAGGCAAAGAAAAATTAAGATGCATTTTCAATATCAAGAAGCCTATATGCTATGCTGGTTCCTACCTGAGGAAGACTATGAAGTGTTTTATAGTCAGCAGGCTTGAACTCATTGCTGGGTCAGACTTCCCTCTCCCATAGAGGGTCATCTATGCCCTGATTAAGACATTTATTTCATGATCCAGAACTAAAATGCTGTATATGGCAGATTGTTCAGAACAGGTTGGTACTGAACAGCAAGGCAAAACTGGCATTTTACCAGATCTGCTAAGTGTGAGCCAAATGCTGGAACTACAGACCTGGGAGGAGGACAAAATCCTATTAGGATATGTGCATGCTAAAACAAGATAGAGCTGAAAAGATGCTGCAGAGCAATCCTTCAAAGGCACAAAGTGGTTTTCTGAGGTTTTTGTTAGGTTTTTTTACTTGTTGTTGGTTGTGTTCGGTTTTTATTTTCAAATAGAAGTCTGATTCTGAAAGGAAAAAAGAGTATAACAAACTAATAATTAGGAAGACATTGAGGACATGTCCAAGAAGAGAGTATTGTCTGCTTCAATGTTTAGGAATTGTTATAAATATTTAGACACATCCATAAAACATGTTATAACTTATAGCAGGTCGAAAAGTTCTCTAATGCAGAAAATTGTGAAGATGTGCAGCGTAGCAAAGCGGAGGGCTTGCATTATTGGAGGAAAAATAGTTGGGTGCTTCATCCAAGTGTCGCAACACTCCTTTGTGTGAAGGAGGGCTGTAGATCTGCAATTGAATATCATCACTCAACAAGCCCAGGGAGCTAAATTGGCTGTTTTCCTCATGATAGGTAACAAATCACTAAAAAGACTACAGAATCTGTTTTATTTGAAGAGCTACTTAGTGTAATCTTTGAGTTTAAATAGAAAAATCTAGACAAGTATGAAGCAAGCTGTTTAAAACATTTAAAGAGTGATTTGTTAATTTCAAAATATATGTCAACAAGCTGAATTTGCAGTTTCTACGCAAATACTTGTATTTAAACTTAATGTTCTTGCAGCAGCTGAGAGTGAAATGTGATTGTCTTAAGGTCAAACTCAGGGAGATTAGCTGCTGGAGGAGGCTTTTGTAAGTGTTTTACAAGTTCAGTGTGGTGGGTTGACCTTGGCTGGTCACCAGGTACTCACCCAGACACACTCTATTTCTCAACAGGCCAGTCCCCACCTGACTACAACCTCCCTTCAAGTAGTTGAAGAGAGTGATAAGGTCCCCCCTGAGTCTCCTCTTCTCCAGGCTGAACAACCCCAGCTCAAAGCCTCAGTCTTTGTACTGACTGCAGTGATAGTCCATGTATTATCACACAAATCTGTGTAATGAGCTATGATCCACGTATGAAGTGATTATTCCAAAACTGTGGAGGATGTGCTGCAGGGGGTGTGGTAAATTATGCACTGTAAATATAGCTGTGCAAAATAACCTGGACCATTTGGTGGATGGAATCCTTCCAAATGTGTCATGTAAAGAAAGGTAAGCAAGCGTGTAGGGTCTGCACTCCTACCTGGATAGCTCACACTCAGGAGGGTGTGGGATGTTAATAGATTTAAAACAAAAACAATACCATCACACACAAACCCCTCCCAAAACCAACCAAACAAAAATTCCACACCAAACCCTCAAACCATATGTGCAAACTACAATGGTGAGATGGTAAGAAGGGTGACTGCACTCTGGATAGTAGTGCTTCCCCCAAAGAAGAGAAGTAACATGTGTACTCAGTACTTCAGTGGGAAAAGGCCTGACACGAGCAGTGGCTAGAAGCTGAAGTCCAGCAAACTGAAACAAGGGATTAGATGCATTAATTTGATGGTAAATGTTATTAATTCCTGCAACAAGCTACCGGGTGGTAGGTTCTCTGTCGGGTGCTTTCAAATGAAGTTTTTATTTTAATTTGAGCAGCTGAGTATGGGGATTACTGACTTGTATTCTGCCAAAGAGTATGTAATTCAGATGGAATTATTTGAACCATATTTTTCATCAACAGTAAGTAAAAATTGGCATGGAACGTGGTGCTGTCTTTTATTTTCTGATACCAAATGGAACAAATTTAATTTAGAAGGTTGTGGTTATTGGCTTTAAAAAGCCCCCTGCTAAGGGTTTAGAGTTTCATGCAGCTCTGGCTTGCCAGGACCACATATGATTGACACAATTAATCAAAGATCACACTACTAATCTGCACCAAACATAACACAGTTGAGAAAACTCAATTAAAACTTTTCTTCCTCCAATTTAAAAGATCAGCCACATGGGAGCTAAATATCTCAGCCTTTCTTGTTTTGTTTGGTACCAGTCTTAATAAAATTGCCATATTTTGCTTCTGCAGTGCAATTTAGATGCTTATAAAGCAGCAGTCATGGTTTGTCACAATTTCACATGTGAACTCCTTCATCTTTCATGAACAACTGCAAAGTTTTAATGAATGTAGATGAATGCTGAAGGAAAATGTAAAAATCAGAAATAAAAATAATTGGGTGGGCAAAGCGCTGAAAGAAATTTACTAATCCTTACTTTGTAAATGCAAAACATTAGAACTAAATTAGGCTATTTTATTGTATTTTTAGTAGAAAGATGCTGAAGTGAAATTACACTTTGTGAAACAATGTGCTTTGTGACAATAGATGTTGATTTGGGCTCACCCCAGGCCTTCTGCATGTAAATAGATAACAGCCTCAAGGAACTGGGGCCTTGCAGTTGGAAATTGACTGAGAGCAGCTAGACTTGGTGCCCAACATTGTGCATGTGTTGGAGAAGGGATTCATCAAAAGACATCTCAGAATGCTCCCCCCCCCAAGAGGAACACTGTGGAAGACACCCACCTGAGAGGCTTAAAGTGCATGGATAATGAAAAAGCAAATACTACAATGAATTCCAGGAAATTTGATGCATATGTATCTAGTAGGACAATCTAAGTCTTGTCTGCTGTCACTTAGGGAATACAGAACGTTGAGAACTGTCTCTCATGCATCCAGCGCTGCAATAAAAAATGCCTGCCTTCTAAAACTTAAAGACAAGTGTTAGAGTGTTCTTGCAGCAACCAAGTTTTATGGTAACATAGGTACAGGAGTCAGTGCCTCTGTATTCAGGGAGGATTGTTGTTGTCTCATTAAATTTCTGAGAACCACTTCAGCATGTAACACTGAGGACATATTAAGAAAAAAATCTTTTTTGATGAGTCTTGCAGCAATAAAAATACTTGCAGTAAACTCCTTGGTCCTTTCAAGCATGGAGGATGTTGTATATCATTCTCTTCAGAAGATGTTAATATTCTGTTCTTCCTTTTCAGGGCCTGTACAGCTTTGCAGGTTTTAATGTTGTGTTGTGAGGGCTTAAAAGGATTTTTCTGCAGGATATAAATCTTGTGGAGACTAAAATAGAGACTTGAACAATATGTTGTGGTACTATGTGTTGAATGACTTTTTGGAAGTATGACGCAACAATAACTGCTTTTTATCAAGTGTTCCTGATGGGTGTTTGCTGGGCTCTCACCCCTTTTGAATATGTGTTGCTGTTGGTAGAAGTTTGCTGCTCATCTGTCTTTGTTATCGCAAGTGGCTCATGTCTTCTGGACTCTGGCTGCAGGACTAGGTTTATGTCAAGCCTTAGATTCAGCCCTCCCAATACACCTTTATCAACTCTATTAGTGCTTTAAACTTGTGATTTGCTAACAGCAGTGCTTCTGATCCTGCTGCCTCCATATGCCCATCCCTCAAGAAATTTAGTATTTGATCCTTTTATAATAGTGGACCTGTTTTGTCTTTCAGATAGAAAATGATACAGTTCACAACATATACTTCCTTAGTATATCCTCAGTGTTTTTTTCTTTTGCCACTTGTTGCATTTGGTGGTATTCATGTCTTTCAAAATGATGTTATCTTCTGTTTTGCTGTTCACTGTACTATGTCATTTCTGTGCTGTAATACGCTTGTTTCTGTTGGTACATGTTTTGCTCTGATGTATTTATTGCTGATTTTTATGTTTTTGCTATTGCTTCAGTTTATAAAAGCAATATTTTCTTTTTACACTTTTTTTTCTTACCTAGATGTGTTGCCTTTGTTGTTCCCCCTCCCCTACCCCTGCCAATGTTTGAGTCTCTAAATTGCTTCCATGCAACTTTATTTTTACTTGTTGTGTATATACCCTGGCCCCTCTATAAGTATTTTTGCATGGTTTCATTCTTCAGGGCATTAAGAATCCATTTCAGATAATTTTCAGTTGCTTGTTTTCTGTAGTATCAGGTGTTTTTTCTTTCATCTACTGACAACTAATTATAATTCCCAGTCTACATTTGGTATATTCTTAATGTTTCTTACACTGTGATTAAACCCAACTTTTTTCATTTTGTACACATCTCCTGCAAATCTGTGTGTTTTACTGATTACTTTACTTTACTAGAATAATATGAGGTTGTGCTTAACTCAGCCCATGAATTTTTCACCAAGTTACTGGCACCTACAAAAAGCTACTCCTTCCCTCCTCCCACAGTCCAAATTTTTATCTCCTACTTCCCTGTAATCATCCCTGTTTTCTGTTATTTTTCCAATATTTTGATGAAAACATTAACTAAGATCAGAATTTCCAGTTCTTAATATTAAAAAAAATCCCAAACAAACCCTTTTATGGGGTAAAACTTTATTAATAATAATTCTCAATAGTTTTGATGATGCATTCCTTTATTCTTCTCTTTTAATTGCTGTTTTGTTTTAATGAGAACGTGGTGACCATATAGGACTGTGCATCATGTTGCAGGGACTGCACATGCTTGATAGACTTGAGCATTAGTTTTTTTTTATTTAACTTGGAAAACAACTTTGTCTTGTTTTACCTAGAACTGAAGGTACTTTTGCTTAATAAACAAAACTTGTGATTCAGTTGTTTGCTCTGCCAGTTAATTATGCCACAAGTAGTGAGAACACTAGGATGGTTTTGAAGATAATGGTAGCTGAGTAATGCTCCAAGTTTGCTATGTGAGAGGTATTTTTTTCTTCAAGGTAGAAAAAAATTGCAGATGTGTGTAAATATCTCAAGATAATTCTTTTTCATGCTGCCACACTACTTATTTGCCTTATATGTAAAAAGAATTAGCTGAAGTATGTTTTTATTTACAAAAATGATGTAATATTTTATATGTCTTTGTCTTAAATACAGAGAACAGACCCTCAGCTCCTTGCTCAGTTTTACTATGCTGATGAGGAACTAAATCAAGTTGCAGCTGAACTGGACAGTTTGGATGGAAGAAAAGACCCACAGAGATGTACACTGCTAGTCAACCAGTTTCGCTCTTGTCAGGTAATCAAAATGACACCTTCCTTATTTCATTGACATTTTTGTGTACATCAAATGTGTTCCATCATCAATTATTGTATTAATTAGTTTTAATTGTAGAATCTCTAAAATGAACCTCTGGTAGGTATATGCCTTTCCTTAGTCTACAGAGTATATATTTTAAAACACCATTCATAAATTAAATCAACTACATCTCATTTAATAGTGTTGATGCTTTCCCTTAAATAAGAATATACATTAAAAACTTTGTTTCCTTTATATAAAGTCAGCATACAGAGCTTACTAGAACATGAGAAATATTTCAGTGTTTCAGGCAGTATAAAGTAGCCCAATCTTTTGTAGTTGCTCAGCTTTCATACTTCATGAATCTGATAGCTTTTCTTTAGCAAATGAATTATATGAAGACAGCTTTGTTGATTCTTTGGATATATTAACTGCTTCATGTAATTACACTTGAAGATGAGAGAAACTATTACTGAGGAACCAAGCAAAAGAATTGTTACCAGTGCATTATTTCAAAACTATGAATTTGTCTCCGAAGTGCCTGTGGTATAATGTCACCTAAAAAAAGTTTCCTGAGAGTATTTGCCAAAACTGTGGCTATTGTTTGAGTGAGACTTGAAGGGGGAAGAACCAGAGACTACAAAGACCAATTCATCTAAGTCTAGCTCTCTAACTTGAATGGTTTGATTTAATAAGAAAAACAATTCAGAAATTAAAGAACAATTGAGAAAATATATAACTTTCCCTGTCATGCTCTATGCCATTCTACACCAAGTTTTTCAAGAATAAAATTCAAATTTCTAGAGAGATAAACTACTTTTGTGATATACTTTGTGCTTGCACAAATGCTTTTGATACTTCCTGTCACAGTCACACCCAAGAACAAGTCCAGCATACACCATGCTCAGGTGGCAGGAGGATTTCTGTATGGAATGTAAAAATGTCAACTCAGGATAATCTAAGTAGAAGGATGATAGTAATAAAGATTCATTTACATCTCTACCAAGTAAAAAATGGCATTCAAGTGTAGGGGGTTGTATTGCTACTAATAAAATGTACCAAACTTCATTATGTGGAAAAATTTTGTCACTAATCAAATTAAGATGAGTTTGAAAGAGCAGTGCCCTGATCACTGCAGCAAATATTCACATCACGTTAGCTGAGTCTGCTAAAAAGAAAAAAGTCAGGTAATATGTGCTTGCTTGCAAGAAAAATTCAAGAAGTGCATGGTTTGGTTTTTTTTAATAGCACTTACAGAGAAAAAATTGAGATTCAATGTATTGTTATGTCAGAAAAAAATTTAATATTTACATCTACTTTTAATATTTTCAGTTTTCTACCACACTGTCCTACAGGAAAATGTGGAGTTCAAGGGTTTACCAAACTAGAAACTGTTAGTTTAGTAACAGTCAAAACTCAGTGACTTGGAAGGGAAAAAAACCACGGGTGGGAGTTATCTTGAAAGGTCATAGACTTTAGTGGTCTGTGTGATGGATCAATTGTACCTTAATCACTCTTCACAAATATTTATCTGATTTGCTCTTAGAAGCCTCTAGTAATGGACATTCCAAAGACTTTCTAGGCAAATTCTTTCCAGACTGCTTTTCTAGGAATGGTTTTCTTATAATAAAGAGTGGATGAATATCCTGGTGCAAGGTAATCTCCTAGTTTGTTGTTTTATCCCTGGAGATGACAATTTGTTCCCTGTTTATCTGCAGATGCACAGACTTTCCAATTTGGTTTTTGTAGTGTAGGCAGACCTGAGGAGCTGTTCTGTTGAAAACCTTGCTTCTCTGAAGGTTTCACCTGTAGGAATGCAAGAAATAAAGACTCCATTAGATCCTTGGTCAGTTTGCTTGGTTTACTGTATAGTGACTCACCACCTTGTGACTCTTAATACCTTCTGATGCCTGGTAATTTCTTCTTTTCATTTGCTGAACAGATTGCTGTTACTAAAACAATCTGTTGCTACAGCTGAAAGAAAAGATGGGGATGATTTTATTTTTTCATGTAGCTATTTTTGTAATTTTTAATTTTCAGAATTCTGCGGAATAGGCCAAATGTCATGTCAAAAATGCCTTTACTAATTACAACTTAGATTACTTTTTAGTACTTTGTATAAACAATGGGTTTTTGGTTGTTCCTTTTAAGAATTTGTCCTGTAAATGCCAAAAAAGAGAAGGAGCAGTATTTTAGTGAGGATGTTTGCATTTGCTAACGAAATATTGCACGGCAAGGGGGAAAAATCTGTTTTAGCCTAAGGCGTCATGGAGTTTGGAGAACCAGCAGACAGTTGTGGGGTCAGAATGATTGTAACAGAAAGCTGTGCATGTGAAAGCAGGATGGCAGCTGCATTGTGCAATACTTGTATCTGTGCTGTATCTGCAACAGCAATCATGTGATTCTGAGGCTTTTTCTTTAGAAAAGTGCTCTGACTCTTCAGGCAATGCTTTTGAAAAAGAACTTGTGACCACAGAACATAGTTAACCAGACTCCCGGGTTTTGTGTGACATTTTTACTATTTTGTCTTTGTTTTTCCATGTGCTATTAAGGTTTCCAGATTATTCCAAATATTTACCTCCCTGAAGTTTAAGAGGCATAGTCTTTGTCAGATTTTTGTGCTTTCTGGGGGCAAAAATTTCTAAAATTGCTTGAATTTCTGCCTTCTCATCTGCTTTGAAAATTCATAGTTCCTGAGTTGCTCATTATCAGTAAATAATCTGAAAATGTCTGTTTGATTAGCAGATGTGTTCTGAGATGTTACTGTTTTATCAACTAGAGAAATAAATCAGTGTGATTTTGTAAAGGATAACAAGTCTTTTAAACTGTGATTCTTTTAGAGAGAGGTTATATCCTGCTGGATCTTAGCCATATCTGAAGAGATAAGTTTTATATTTTTGTCTATATTTTCAATTTTTGTTACTATTGTTAATGGAGCTTCAGGTTTATTATAGTGTGTGAACAAATTCAGACAGAGCACAAGGATTCGGCCTAAAGGATGTAGTGCTTTATAGTAGACCTACTTAATGTTTTCTGTCTTAATCTTGCAGTATTAGCCAAGGCAAGTTGAAGCAATGGCTTTAAACTGGAAGAGGGCAGACTGAGGTCAGACATTAGGAAGAAATTCTTTTCTGTGAAGGTGGTGAGACACTGGAACAGGTTGCCCAGGGAAGCTGTGGATGCCCCTTCCCTGGCTGTGTTCAAGGCCAGTTTGGATGGGGCTTGAAGCAGCCTGGTCTAGTGGGAGGTGTCTCTGTCCATGGCAGGGAGGTTGGAACTAGATGATTTTTAAGGTCCCTTCCAACCCAAACCATTGTATGAATCTGTCATTGTGGTGTTCCCATGAATACACAGAGAGCTTTAGTCTTCTAGACTGTTGATGCTCCATTAATAAAAGAACTGCAGCTCTGAATGTTGTCTTACACTGTTTTGCCTTAGCACAATTTGATTATAAAAACCACCCTTTTTGCAGTAAATTAACTGTTCAAAGCTCCTGAAGATCTTGGAACTTGGATTTCAAATGCTATCAGTTGACTGTACAGCATGATGCTGTATAGCATATATCTGAGTAAGAATCAAGGTAACTTTTTTTTAAGCTTTATTTTTCATTTTCACGTGAATGTGATATAATACTTTTTTTCCAGTTATGGTAGCCTGTTATAAAAATGACATCCCTCATTTTCCTTTGGTATTTCCATGTCAGTGGTAGAATATTCTAAGAACATCTATTAATACAGTATCTTGCATTTATTGTGTGGTTAATACCTATCCAACAGAATAAACCACTTCTACTGGTTTCTCTTAAAATTAACAGTAACTTAAATGTTCAGACATATGTGATGAAAAGCAGTGTAAGTTTTTCTGAAGTAAAAAAGGAGCAGGTAGGATGTCATACCTCAGTTTGTTGAACTTGATTGACGGTGAAGTATTTTTCCTTAAGAAAAACATGATTGGATCAGTGTTGGTTCATCTCAGGTTTTGTTTTGTTTTTTTTCCCTGCAACACAAATAGTTAATTGAAATATTTTTATATTATTGGCATAATAAGGTGTCCTTTTTTACGCTGCTCCCAAAATCACACAGTATTGTATTTCATAAAAAGATACTTTGTGTACAGTTTCAATTAATCACTCCTGCATTTGCAATCATTCTTTAATTTGTCTTGCCATTTTCACATTTGATTGAAGTCTTGAGTTGGTAAACTGGTTTAAAACAATTTGCAACATATTTTAATGGGATTAGGGTTATTGTTACATATCACAGAACATCAGTTTTCTTTAAGAGTAAAGAGTAAAAAACCATTTTGTATCTGACCTGAAGGTTTTGTTAGGACTTTGTAAGTAATTATTGGACCTGTGCATAAGTACTTTACGTTGTGAAAATATTTTCAGCATCATGGTATTTGCTTGCAGTTTCAGTATGCTGAGAATTAATTCTATGTGTACAGTAGCAAGCTCTCAGAATAACATATGAGTCAGTTCCCAGCATGGTTTTATCAAAATTATTCTTTGAACTGCAGATTGTGTCTCACCAATGTGTAATTTGATCTGCCAATGTACATTTGGAAGGAATTTGCCCCTGTCAGGGCACTGTCCTGAAGCAAAATGGAGACTTCACTGGCTGAGTTACCTCTTGCGTTCAACCACAAAATAGTACTGTGGGGGATTTTTTATCTTTGTGAAACATGACTGTTTGTGGCACAGTAGTGGGAGTGACTGGCACTGCGTTGACTGGTAGCATATTGTACTGGCTCTTTACTGTTCTCCTGGTATTTGCCTGCTTGGGAAGCATCTCTTGAATTACTGCAATTGGCAGTCTAGCATTTTCGAGTCAGCCATCAGCAGTTTGTTTGCTGTAACATTAGGCTTTAAAATGTAGCCTTTGGTGGGCTGCTTTCTGCATAGGTTACTCCTCCATATAGTCGGTGAAAGGCAGACACCTGTGATTCTGGACCTCATTATCTGTGACACTCTTAACATTGCTGAGGAATGGGAGCCCTTAGAAAAAGCCAAAGTGTATTTCAGCGTTGTGTTGTTACCACTTGTCTGTCTCAATTCTGTAGCAATATAAAATACACAGTGAATGATATAAAAATGCTGTGTTTCAGGCAGACTTATCTCCATATTTCTTCCCGCTCAATATAACAACTGAAAGCATCAGGATGAGTTCAGATTCAAGTGTCAATGTAAACACAGCTTTGCCCTTACTGTAAAGGAACATGTTACAGAGTGATTCAAACCTGGAGGCTGAAGGAGCTTATTGTAGAGTGTGGAAAGGGTAAAAATGGTGTAGGAAACAATGACTAAAGGGTAAACTGCTGCTGGGAGGCCATCTGGGGAATCTCCTTTGTCATGCATGTTGCAATCACAGAATCCTAGAACCGTTTGGATTGGAAGGGACCTTAAAGATCAACTAGTTCCAACCCCCCTGCCCTGGGCAGGTACACCTCTCACTAGATCAGGCTGCTCAGAGCCCCATTCACCCTGGCCTTTGAACCCTTCTAGGGAGGGGGCATCCACAATTTCTCTGGGCAACCTGTTCCACAGTAAAACATTTCCTCCTAGTATCTAATCTATATCTAAATCTCTTTCAGTCTGAAGCCTTACATGCCCTTATAAAAAGTCCCTCCCCAGCTTTCCTGTAGCCCCTTCAGGTACTGGAAGGCTGCTGTAAAAGGCTTATCTTCTCCAGACTGAACAATCCCAACTCTCTTAGGCTCTCATTGTATGGGAAGTGCTCCATCCTGCTGATCACCTTCACTTTCCTCTGCTGACCTTGCTCCAACAGGCCCATGTCACTCCTTTGCTGAGGACTCCAGAACTGAAAACAGTACTTAAGGTGGGGTCTCAACAGAGTAGAGAGGCAGAAATGCTTCTCTTTACCTTCTGGGCACTTTTTTTGATCTGGTTGGCTTTCTAGGCTGTGGTCACACTGCCGGCTCATGGTGAGCTTTTCATCCACAAGTAGCCCCAAGTCCTTCTCTGCAGGGTTGCTCTCAATCTGCTCATCCTTCAGCCTGACACAGGTGACCTTGCACTTGGCCTCAGTGAATCAAAATAAAAATTTAATTTAAAATTGTACTCTTCGTCTTTGAAATGTGCTTTGTGTACATCTTAAAAGGTTAAAAAACATTGATTTAAGAAAAAAAAAGCAAAACCCAAAAGATACCACCACATAAAACACTCCAGTTGTTCCAGGATTTGCAAAATGCCTAGTAAAATATCCAGAGTGGAGGAGAACCATGACTAAGGTGCAGTGAACTCTGTCAGAGCATGCATGGATTTCTCTGTAGTGGGAAATGTGAAGGCTCTTCAGACTGTGACTTTTGAATTTTATATATATATATAAAAAGAAATAAAAATTGGTATAGCATGGAATGACAACACGGGTGGCAATCAATAATGCACAAGGGTGAAAACGAAGCGAGATTGACAAGTTGCTAAAAAATGAAAAGGCAATTTATCTTTGTATATGAAATAATTACTTTTTTATCAGTCAAAACAGGGATGTGGTTATTTTATATTCAACAGCGCATGCTGGGGAAGCCATAGGTTGTTATTGAAGAAACTGTGATGAGAGGTTATACTGCACCATCTGCTCACAGTGACTGCAATTATTACATGCAAACTCCTATGGAAAAACTCTGTCTGTAGTGGAAGATGAAGTAATCATCCACTTAAAACATGAGGTGATAACAGGAGGTCGAGATGAATATTTTACCTGAACTGCAATGACAACAGAATTGTTTTATGTCCAGATGTTGCAAGTTTTTTCATGTTAATAAAATATGGTATTTTCCTCTTAGTGAAAGAGAACTTGGCTATAGAAGCATCTTAATTTCTGAGGTTATTAAGTCTTCAAACGTTCTATTAAAAAAGATAAGATTATTATTAATTTCTTAATGCCTGATTATCTGCCCTAGATCATACTTCTTATATTAAGAGAAATTGCCATGTTGGTATCTTGATTGAGTATTGATATAGTGGACATGAGACATGTCAGTGTAATTCTGAGAACGTTTGAAGGCTAAATGGGACCAGTGGAGCCAAGTCATTTTAGAACTGACTTAACATTTGTGAAGTATGAGACTGTACTGAGTCCAGTTCTATAGGAATTAATGTGATGTGTCTGACTGTCAGGGGTTTTATAGTTCTTCCACATTGTTCAGCAGTGCCGTCAGAGAGAAGATTGCTGTCAGCACAGATAGCTTCATGCACAGAAGGACAAACTGTAGTATCACTAGAACTCCAGTTCACTTAACTGTTTACGAAGTCTTATGACTTAGATATGCTGCAGTTCACCTTTTCTCTTCCACATGTACATGGTAGCACCATGTTAGCAAGGTTAACAATACATGCAAATTATTTGGTGATATTTCTGTACTTGGGGATTAAGTCTGTTTTCTTCCGTTAAAATATTTTTTTCTTACTCACATATTGAAAAAGCTTCTGTCCTTCATTTAATTTTTCTTTAATGATGGGGAAGTAGGATAAGAAAGAAAAGAAGGCAAATTATTTTTTTAAGACAATTCTTATCAGTGGAATTGAATTTTCATTGTGACCTTAGCATATGTGAAAGTTAAAATAAAGACTGACTTTTTCTATATGAAATAATTAATGAATCAGCAACTATATAATCTGTTTTCAATGGATATAACACCAATAATATAGCACTGTGTCTACATGTCATTTCAAATAAGAATAATGGATGATTATGAGTATTTTGTGGAATATTGTGCAACTGTGTTTTCCCATGTACCAAGTTGGTGTCTGTAAGTTCTAATTAAACAAAATAGCCTTTAGATGCTTGTCTACAAATATTACATATATCTAGACATATATTACGCTTTACACACAGGAAGGACTTTCACATATTGGAAGGAGGGATTAAAAACATTTTTTAATTTGGGAGAATAGATTAATTCCAGACTGCCCTATTGTTAGTATATAATTTAACATCACACTACTAGTTGAGTGGCTGGAGTTCAAGGTGATGGGAATGAAAGTTGTTACTTATTGGGGTAGCTTGATTGTCATTGTAACTTTATAATTACACAAAGAGAAGGAGAAGCTTAAATAGTTCAGTCAATATTCCAAGTTCCTTTTGTGGTGTAAAGATACAGCAACTGTCTGCTGCCTCAAACTTCAGCCTTGGAAGGAATTAGTCTTAGCTCATTGTAGTACAGCTCCCTTGGGGGAAAAATGCTGAGTTTAAGACAGTAATTTTAAAAAATGCTTTTAAAAAATGAACAATTATACATATTGCCAAGTTAGAATTGCTTCAAAGAAGTTTGACATGGTCAATGTGAAGACTGCTCGTGATAAGGAAAATTTCAATGTCAGCAGGTATCAGATGGTAAGCTGTTGCACAACTTGCATACACAAAGACCCCATTTTAAAGGTTTTGGGAAATAAATATGTGAAATTAATTATGTCAAAAGTGTGCTGTGTTGGTTAAGAATGCTCGCCTTTTTGCTTATGCCATCTACTCTTCTGCTGGATTTTCAGTTTTTACAAAGTAGTGTGATTTTTCTCAACACTTCTTTAAAAGTAGAGTTGAGGTGAACAACAGCAGCATTACCCCAAGTACATGGATCTTTCTGCTGCGAAGCAAATGAAGCTAACTTCTTTTTTATATGTCAATACTACTCCTCGTTCCACTGTTCAGAAAAAAAGCCCGGAATTTAATTTAAAAAAGGTAGTGCTCTTGGTACTACCATATGACGTATGCAATATAAGTTCATGGGTTTGCCCTGGGAATACATTTTCAGTGCTTGAGGTTTCTGTGTACAGAAATCACTTAAGCAAATAACAAGAAATGGATACTCGTATTTTTTGATTTCTCAGGTGCCCCAGGGTATTTGTAGCTACTACTAAAGTTTTTTTTATTCACTTCATAGTGCTTATACTAAAACAGCATAGTAGTTTGTCTAGAAGCAGAAGTGATCATCTTTAGGCTGCAGATCTTGTTGAATTGATTTGTGCAACTGTGAAACACTGAGACAAACTGTCTTACTGATGTAAGCTCTTGTAATTTTTGCTTTAGAATTGTTCTGGTACTGTGAGAAGGTGTGGGTTTTTGTTTCTTTTGGGTTTTTTTGTTGTATTGGGTTTTTTTTCCTGGTTATGTCTCATATGTCATAAAAATGAAAGGATGGCAGAGTCATGTTACTTTTGACTTACATGATATCTGGGATTACAAAATTTTCCATTTCCACATATTCCTGCAAACCTCTAGCCTCAGTGTCACCACTATTTATTATTTTTACTGTTGTTCTCCATAAGATTTGGCAAATTTGACTAGAAAATAATTTAACACTGTGGCTGGAATGTGAAGAGTTCTCTCAGTATCTCTAATTAACATATTTATGATTATCAGACTTACTCTGCAATGCAAATAGGAGTCTAAAAGTACATTATTTTGTAACTGTGGAAAGAAAATTTGGAGGGCCTTCCTCAAGGAAGGCAGCATTATCTTTATGTAAATTTTTGGGAAATCCTTAAAACACTAATTTAAAATATACAGTAAGCTGAAGTTATTCTAGGCCTGAATACTTATGTTGGAATAGAGGTCTCCAAAGTTTTGGGATCTGCAGTTTTCAGTTGGACTATCGTTGAGTATAACTCTCCATTGGTGGTATGATACCACATTGGCCTGTCTTTGTCTTTTGTCTGCAGCTGCAGAACTTTAGCCTGTCTCACTTAACTTTGTTTTCAGCAAAATCTAATTTTCTGTTGGTTTTTAAAGCAAAGTCTGTTCTTTCTCTCCTAGAAGGTAAGGCTTTTAAATTTAGTAGTGCCATGGATTAACACTGCTGGGTTTATAACTCTATTAATAAAAATACACACAGAGATTTTGGAAAAAAAAATGGAAATTTGATTGCTTTTGGTCAGAGTCCTGTGATAAATTTAGCAGCTGTGCCTCTCAATTGCCCAGTCTTTGATTCAAGCAAACCCTTGGTCAAATGGTAGAAAAGTTATAAACAGTTGAGTTTCGGTACATCTCTTAGTTTTATTGCTTGGATATGAGCTTGAGTATGGGCAAAAAAAGATAAATAGACTTTGATTTTATAAAAAAAATCTGCACAAACATGTATTTCTGTTTTATCACACAGAGTTCCTTAGGTATAATTCCATGGTCCATTGGCAGTGTCACTTTAAAGGTTTTGCATTCCAAATTTACACCTTTCTTGTTCCTATCCTCACACTTCAGCATGGCATCCCTTAAACACACAGCTTCCCAGTAGCTTAAACTGATTTGTGACTGTGCTGTCATCAAAAGAGGCAGCCTTGTCTGTCCTTCTTTCCAGCACCAGCCTGTGTGCTGCAGGACCCTGCTTTGTGTTCCAGCAGTGAGTGAACAGCCAAGGAGTGGGTGGGATCACCTGGAAACCTGGTTGTAGAGGAGGCTTCTGTGGGATCACACCCTCAGCCAAATGGTCATGTGGTTTCGCTGTGCGTGTGGATGCACAGAATCACAGAACTGTCAAAGTTGGAAGGGACCTCTAGAGATTATCTAGTCCCACTCTAGTGGGATCACCTAGTTCCCCACTAAAGCAGGATCCCTTGGAGGACATGACTCAGGACTGCATCTAGGTGGGTGCATGATGGCATGAAAGTGCTGACATACAGCTGGAGAAGTGTCTGCAAACAGAAGACGGGAGAGAGTAGTGGGGGTGTAGATCCTTATCCATAGCCCCTTTTAGCTGTGGTCAGCTTTATACCTCAAGGAAACTACATCTTCAGCTGTACTGACACAGGTGCTTGCAGAGTTGTTCTGTGAACTTTTACTGCAGAATCACCTGAGTTACTGTGAATCAGCGCACTGAAACTATTCACATATGTCCTCTGTTCAAGTAACCTGCAAGTGCTGGTGAGACAGCCTGGAGGTGGGAAGCTGCAAAATAGGTGAGATAAGGAGCTGACTTCCCAAGTTGCTGCCTAACACTTACACTGCAAAATGGCCTTTTTATTTCATGTGTAAAAGAAACTTACCTGAACATGTTTCCTATTATCTGATAAATTTAAGTGGTATGAGAAGAAGAAATTTTTAGGAAAAAAAAATGCTCTTTTATTCTTTGGTTTATCTGAATTGTACCCATACTGAAGGGAAATCAGTTTTAAGAAGGTCAGCATTAATGAGCATCCCTTGATCCAGAAGGTATGTGTGAAGAGCTGTTAAATAACTCACAGGACAATTGTGGTGTCATAGTGGATTGGCAGTGAGTTATGTAAGAAATACTAATTGTATTCATTAACGTTCTTGACAAGAGCAAATGGGGAGTATGTACCATAATCACTGTGAACACTGAGGCAGTTCAGAGGTGCAACATTTTTGTTTGATTGCATCTGTCAATTGAAGAACACTTTACTGTAGAATTAGGCAGAAATAGATCTCATTAAATGAGACAAGTTAAACTAAAGCTGTTAAGAAACTCCCTGCTGGATTCTGAAACCTGCTGGTTGGCTAGAAGTTGGCAAGAATCTATTGCTGATGTTATTTAGCTAATTGATACAAAGGTTAAACAGTGTGGATTGAGCCAGGAGTACTTTTAGCTGAAGTAATGTCCAAGTCTTTCTAGCCTGCTTTATTTGCAACCCTTGGGACATTGCATTAATTATATTAGTGTAAGTCAGTGGTGGAGACAGCAGGGTAATTCTTGAGACCCAGGGAAGAGGCCTTTATGTTCCTTTATGTTCCCAAAGTTTAGAAACTGTAGTAGGCAAAGATACTTTTTTTCTACAGTAGAGGGAAGAATTAGGAATGAAAAGCAGATTCTCTCCAGCCCATTCAGTTGTATCAGAACACTTGGGGTTTACTCAGTGATCATGATGAGGAGGGACTCATGCTCGTTTTCTGAATTGTACCTGGTTTTGAGGCTTTTTCTAAAAGATAAGAGTTTCTGGGCTTTAGAGAAATTTCATAAGGTTGGTATTGAAGGACTTGATGTAGATGTAGGAAAGCCAGAAATTTGTGTGAGAAGGATTGGGCAGTTGATGGATAAGCTAAGCCTTGTTCAAAGAAAATTATTCTCTTTTATGCTTTCTCTTTAGGTGGGGACAGTGCCAATTTAGAAAAGAAACTGAGAAGAAAGGCATTTTCTGTTTAACTGATGATGGCAAGATTAACCTTAAACTCCAGACAATGCATGTTTCTCCTATACTGTTAAACTATGGTGATAGAGCTTGTAAGGTATTTTCCCCATAGAGTTTCATCTCTAGTTCAGTTGTTTTATGATTGATTACAACATTTCATTACTCCTAGCAATGATTACTTGTGTGAGTTGCAGTGCTCCAACAGGTGTATTCTCTGTGCTGCCTGACATCTTCAAACAGTTGATGTCAGGAACCTGCTTACTGTTCGGATGTGCCACCGAGGGAAAGTTTGTAATGTTCCTTTTGAAAATGCACAGGCTTGTCAACCCTTTCATATGCTTTTACTGTACTTGAAAACACTATGAATGAAGAAAAAAACCTTTACTATAATTGTGCTGAATACACTAGTCTGGTAGTATCAGAAAAGTTGGTTTTTCTTCTTTTGGAACTCAGGCTACAACTGTAAATTTCGAATTTACTTTTTGTCCCAGAAGTTTTAAATTATCAATGGAATACTATAACTAAATAGAAAATAAATTTTCAGAAATAAACATTTTTAATTAGTAAAGAAAATCCATCTGCTGAACAGTTTTTCTGTATCGTTGTTGGGAAACTTTTGATCTCTTGTATTATTTTTCATTATAGAACGATAAACATGATGGCCATAATTTGAGCCACAGTGAATGCTATCAACTAGCCAAGAATTTTATTTTCTTTCTGAGTTTTGATTAAGATTTGATCTTAATTTTTATTAATATTGTGATTAATATTGTAAGATTTTTTTATTAAATATTATTGTAATAGCATGTAGTACTGTAGTCTTCAGTTGCAGCTTCCCATGTTAACAAGCTTTTTGATGTGTTTCCACTTGTTCATAAGGATCAAATGGGTCATTTGGAGAAACTGCCTGTTATCTAAGACTGTGGGCAGAGTGAATTGAAAGTGCTGTGCACTGCAGGTCAGGGAATTACTTTCAGCAGAGAACCATAGCGAGGAAAGCTGGTTCCACGCCAGCTCAGCACTGAATGTGTCAGGGATGCAGGATGCTTTTCACTCTGCGGCAGGGGAAGACCAAGCAGAAGTGGCAGTAAGTCATGATTCCATCTTCTCCCTTCTGCTCCTGGACTTGTCTGCTGAGCAGCTTTGGGGCAATACAAAGGAGGTGCTGCCAGTTCTGTGCCAGGCTGAAATTCTTTTGTGCTTGGGAAATCTTGAAGTACATTTTAGGGTAGTTTTGGGGTCACTGTACAATGGTCGGAAGGTGGTTGCCTTGTACTGGTGGAGAAGAAATTACAGAATCCTAGGGATTGGAAGGGACCTCAAAAGACCATCTCATCCAACCCCCCTGCCAGAGCAGGATCACCTAGAGCACATCACACAGGAACTTGCCCAGGCAGGTTTTGAATGTCTCCAGCAAAGGAGACTAAAACCCCATTTTATGTTTATTGTAGCAGAGTCTGGTGTTCAAAGCAAATGTTTCTTACTCTTCTGTTGCTGTGAAACTATGTAAAAGTGGATGTTAGTGTACCAGGTTACTTACAGGATTATTTTCAAATATCTTTCAATATAAAAAGACGAACATTTTAGAATCTTTCTAGCAAAGGCTTAAGTATGTGTACATTGTTGTAAGAGCATGTCTGTATCCACAGTGTTTGTCTAGTAATATTTTGTCACTGTGGACAAAGTTCTTAAGTTATGCCTTAGAGATAAAGGGAAGCTTGGCTGAAAAGCTCTGCACTGAGAAGTCTTTCAGTACAAGTTTTGGTATGGTTCATTTCAGTAAAGATAGACATATGTAATAGTAGTTAATGGCTTTTTGATGTGGGGGAGTAAAACAGATTTTTTTTTTCTTATGGTAGCACCACGAACACTTAGATTTTTGAGATTTGAAAACATTATTTTCAGCAGAAGGAGGATGATGCCCTTAAGGATGCTGTACTCAATGTAGTCTCTCAGTTTGGTGTTTGTTATAAACAGACTTTCTGTAAATGGGGATTCCTCTTTTATTTACTGAGAGCTATATTTGGGCAGGTAGGAAGAACAGAGGGAAATGGATTCCATGAGTAGGTCTTTCTGTTAGAGACAGAGACTCTCAGAACAGATAGACATTACATTTAAATATAATTTGTTAAAGGAGTGCCTAGTAGCTTAGAGAAAAATGTCATTTTAACCAATAAATATATACTACATCTGTGTTGAAGAATCATTTTTATTGGAAGATGTTCTCAAAGTATCTGTGACCTCTTTCGATTGAAAATTGGTGTGGCAGTGTTCACCACTCCATATGTAAAGATGACTTGAGTTGGCAGATGTAATTATTCTGTGTATGCATAATTAATTTTGAATATATGCAGACAGTAAGATCCAAATTTCGATTAAGAAATCTGTGATATTTGAAGTGTTTATTGCCCTCATGAGGGAACACTGGCAAATCATTTCAGGAAGAGAGAAGCTTTGATATAGCAGTTCAACACAAACTGCAACAACCATTGTTGCTGAGTTGGGGCAATATAGCATTTAGTTTGCTAGAGATCCAAATTGCCTCTAATTCATGATGGTGCCACTCTGAAATGGGCCAGGTTAAGCTAGGAGCTACTGCTCAGAAAAAAAGTGGAGCATCTAGAACTTGGCAGTGGGAAATGGTCAAATAGCTGATCAGACAAGAAAGAGAGACTGCAAGCTCAGCCTTTGGGATCTGTGCAGGTTGGGCTGGAGAGAAAGCAGTGGAGGAACTTGGTGCTGTCTGGACAAAGACTTTGGATCTCTGATGGATGAAGCAGACATCTGTAGAGACTGAAGACAGGACTTTTGCGTGTCCTTTGAAATCCTGTTACTTAACTTCAAAGAGAACGTCCTTCTTATTCTTATTATCAGTTTCTTATGTTAATTAAAATAAGCTTAAAAAACCTGACTAGCTAGCTAATTGCTTAAATTACAACATCTTCCTTTGTGTGGCCTTAATTTGTGTTCATCAGTTGCTTCTGTTTGTCATAAATGTGATGTTGGGAGAGGTCTGCAACTTAACATTAAACCAGAAAAAGAAAAATGTAAAGGATATATTTAAACAGAGGCTGAATTACCACATATTAAGCATGTGATGATATCAGAGACTCTGTTGCCTTGGCTAGATTTAGCTAATTATTAAAAAAAGGGATATTAAATTATTACTGAAGAACATGGGAAGTTATCTTCCTCAGAATAAATCTCGCCAAAGACTTCAAGAAGGTTGTCTTAAATATAGTAGCATGGAAGAGAAGAATAGGTTTTATGAAGGATTTACAAAAGTGTAGATAAGTCTGCCTTTAGTTGATCTAAACATATGTTTAAGAGCACAAATAAGATGAAGTTGTTTATTTTTCTTTTTGTATCTGTTCAGAAAGCTAATGCAGTAATTGCTGTTAGCTTTACGAAACAGATAATTGAGTTTATGGCAAATTACTGCTCAGCCAAAAATAAACCAATTTTTTTGTCCTCTACATACATTGTCTCACTACTACTTACTACCTTTCCTATTAAAATAAAATACAGGTGCTCTCTCATGAAACACTGAGCTGTGTTCCAGAAAATGAGGTACTTGGAGTAAATCCCAAAGCAGAATCTCTGCAGCAGCTGCTTGTGCTGCTGGAGAGCCTAAACAGAGCAGTTAAAACAAACCTGTGCTCATCCTGGTGTGCATATGAACCAAAAGATAACAGATAAAGCCACCAAAGGTACATTAAAATCTGGAGGCTTTTACATAGAAAGATGGATCAAGTGAAAGATTTATTATTTCCATTCCAACTAATTGATTTCTCTTTCTTAAATTAGAGCAAAACCTCAATGCTACAATGTATTTCAACCCATTTGTTCTTAGCTTACAAATCAGAATGCTGTAATTAACTAAATTGAATGTTTCTTGAAGCTCTTTTAAATAAAAGACTAATTTGCTCACAATGCATTGGATAGCCTGTCTAAATTGGCTGGCATCCTTCCAGTTTCACAGCAGCTGAAATAATTATGGGAACAAGTATTCCAGATTTCCTATTTAGATTCCTCTGCTCTGGATGTCATAGAAAGGAAGAATGGAAGACCAAAGAAAAGTGATGAAAAATAGGGTTTTTTTCTGTAGCAGGGCAAAATGAACCCTGTAGAAAATCAGAGAATTATGGAAGTTGCACATCTTGAAATGGCAAAATCAATTTGCTATGTAGAATTCTTTCAGCATTTATACACTAAATGGCAAAGTTCCATCAACTATTCTTTCCTTAATCTTCTGGTAGCATCAACAGAGTGTGCAGGAAAAGCTGCTCACCTTTTAAATTGACTTTTTCACTGTGCTGTTTGACAGAATGACCAGCTGCCTATGTGAAACCTGTTAACTCTTTAGAAACAACTGCTACTAGTAGAGAATAAACTACTGTGGTTTATTTCCATTGGAAAGTGTATTCTACTTACCTATGGTTTAACTACCTAATATTGCATGAATTGCAAATAACTTTCTTTTTTAAACTAACACAGGTGGTTTGGCATAGATGGAGATCTATTCATAGATCTTGGTTGCTCTGGAGCAGAAGCAGCAAGAGATGATAAGAATGTTGAAGAAATGAGGAAGAATATTAAATGCAATTTAGGTGGTAAACAAATTATACACTGAAAAATTAGTTTCATTATCTTTATTATAGCCTATTGCCTTCATTTGCAATATTTGATCTAAGTGCATACAGGTACAACATTTCGTGATGTTTATAGATGTTTATAACAATTATCTCCTGAGATGATTTAGACAGAATCTTAGTTGTTTTTTAACAGCTGAAATTATTAGAAGAACAGAATGAAAATACATAGCAGTTGCTTAGCTAGATATGACGGTGTTGCTTTACACTGCATAAAACTTTGATATATCAGGATTTTTGAGTGTGTATGTAGATGATTATAAAAGGGGAATTCAATCTGTCCTGTAGCTGCTGTAGAACATTCTACAAGATTGCATTTGAAAATTAAAGCTAAAAAATAATTAAGGAGAAAAGTTTTTCAATATGGGTCTCATCCTGTTCAGTGTAGCTCCTTAGGAAAAAAGGGCAAGAGACTGAAAATTCCAATTTCCCGTAATAAAATTTGGTGATAAGTAACATAAATTGGAATATCATATTCTAAAATAAAATGAAATTGTATTATTTAAAATCCAATATAGTCAGATTAAAATATAATTCTTCTCAAGAGTTCCCTGCCTTAATATTTCTGTGTATTTCATGCAGCTTTTGTATAATTTAACTACTAGGATTACTTTTTAGCACCCTGTCTTTCTAATGCTAAAAAATCTTTGCAAACCTTAAAACAGGAATCTGACTTTTTTTATCATAATGTGCCAACCTCTGTTGCCCTGGTGGTAAAGTGAGAGCTATAGGCAAAGCACCTAGTCTCAAAATAGTTCAGTAATAACTGATTTAAAATACATCATCAGTGACCTGTGCCCCTCTACAATTCAAATGTTTTAATGCAGTGTTATTCTTTCCTCTTTAACTTTGGGTGGGAAGTGATTTAGGAGTTGGTTTCTTTGTGGGGCCTATTTCCAAAATATTTTGGTTCCCTAGCTAGATCTAGCTAAATAATGGTGTGAGAAATAGGAGAAATTAAGGATGGAAAGCAGGAAACCCTGCTGTCAAGCTGCTTTTTCTCACCCTGAAGTGTCATACTGTTTTGCACATGATTCCTCGACTGTCTCCACTTTGTCCTGGAGAGGGGAGCTGGTGGCAATCTGGCTTGTTCTTCAGCTAGTGTTTCAGGATGCTGGTGCTGAAACAGCACACAGGCATCTTTGATCTGTTCTGTCTTCTGGATTTTACTGAAGTTCCCTTGCAGTTACAGTGGGGAATGTTGTGTGGTTGGTTTTTCTACAGTTTCCATAATGGGCATTTCTTTAGATTCCTATGAATTTAAGTGCCTGACCAATCCTGGCAGTGTGTTATACCCAGCAGAGTGAGGGGTGCATATCTAAAATTAAGTGTTTTTAATGTTGATGCATCTATCTTTGTTTTCTTCTCTCTTCACATGCCTGCTGGCCCTGGTCTGTGTTGAGATGCCACAGAGGAGCTACAGAGCAGTTGCTTTTCAGATTAGTTTCTAGACAAGATGGTTGAATATGATGTATGCCAGTGTTTTAAATATATGGGGGTGTGTTTCTTTGTTTTAACATCTTTATTGACATGAAATAAGTTACCTCATGACAGACTTGCAAAAAATACATTTATGTAAAAATGTTTTAATTATTAGCACATAAAGTACCTTGTACCAATATGTAATTAAATATTGCCAATGGTTTGTGTATTTATTTATTTTGGATTAAGCCAACTGTGATTATGGCATTGGTGTTAAGATTATTTTGTAGCAACAGCAGTTACAGCAGTTTGCACTGAAATTACAAAAATGTGAAAATTTTGTACTAAAGTAAGTTTTGTCTTTCTCAGTGGGAAACTACAGGGGCAGTTCTCTATTTTTTAAATGTAGGGCAAAATACAACAGTAAAGTGTAGACTTATAGCAATTCTGTCTTTAACTGTTAAACAGTTCTGTACAGACAAATTTGGTTTTATTTCTTTGAATAATATTTTAAGTAGAACATGAATTCTGTAAATAGTGGAAGAAGCACGAGTCAGACAAAACATCTTTAATGAAAGCACTCAGCCTCTTTCATGCTCTGAATCTACCTTTATTATGTTAATCAAATTCCATGCAGTTCCCAGCAGGGGTATGTGAAAATTATTCATAAATTAATACAGATTATTTACTGCATATGAAGAAGCTGGTTTATAGGTCTTTGATCTTTGTCCTGGTACAGACATAGATCAGAGTAGTCATTAAGACTCTCTAACTTGTGTGGTGTCCCCTTACCTTGCTTGGATGTCTAGGAAGTGTCATGACAGGCAGGTGTGCCAGCCCCTGCCCACTGGGCACTCAAGTGTAGGAACTACCTGCTTTCTATTCCCAGGATGCATTTAAGTCTCTTCAACCCCAGTGTTCCCAATATAACTCAATTACTGATGTCTCCAGGGTACTATGCCAGGCTTTCTTTTGGGGAGGAATGAAGTGCATATCATTGGGGCTGGTGAGAGGAAATGAGAGAAGTCTAATTTACTTCTAGTTTAATTACTGATCTATTATAGATAGCTGGAGGTAACAAGCTCTTTAAATCATACCTCCTTATCAAAGCCACACTAAAGCAGTCCAAGTAAAATGCAGTGAAGAAACAGTGTATTGGAAAACTAGAAAAAGTGATGTTTGCCACTCTTCTTTCCCTGCAACACTCTTCTCTGTGTGTTCTCTGTCTGTGTGATGACCATAAAAGTTAAATACTTCATTTTTCTGTCTTAATTACTTGATATTTCACCAACCAAAGTTAGAAAAAAATTTTATGAGATTTCTGTGGGAACAGTATACATGCTATCCTCTGTTTTGCTTCAGGATAATGTTTTGAACATCATAAATCAAATAATGGATGAGTGCATTCCACATGAACGGGCCAACCGAGACTTTTGTGTTAAGTTTCCAGAGGAAATACGCCATGACAACCTTGCAGGACAGCTTTGGTTTGGAGCAGAAGTAAGTCTCTCATGTTTCTGTTACTTAGGGTGAATAGACAACTTTTTAATGGCATACAGCCAGGAGTTTAAAGTACATCTTAAAGACTTTTCTGAAAATGGTACGTTTAATTACAAAGCAATGTAAGCATTTTTGAGAACTTGTTCTGGATGCTAAGTGGAAGGGGATTCCTTAGCTATTGTTTTGGTATTGGTTGGACTAACAACATACTGGTTTATTTTCAGAATTGTCTGCTGTCATTATGACCACCTCTTAAACACTATTCTTTTGTGACTTACCATCTGATTAATATTCTTGCTTAGTTTTTTTTTATCCTGAGGAGCCATCTTGCATCTCATGCTTTGAAAAATTTTAGAAAGAAATAAAGATTTGTAAGGGAATTTTATCAGGATAAAAGCTTATCTCCAAGAAATTTAAATGCATGCTGTCATTTTAATGGTTATGTTGTGCTAAAACTCATATTAAATATACATTACTTTTCTGAGCTGTCATTTGTTGTGCATAGTTCAGCTCTTTTGTGTTGTATGCTAAAAATAGAATGATTTCTGTGCAAAACACTGAAGTCCACTTTTCTTCTTTTGCCTGGTTTATCTCAGAGACCTGCTTCTACAGCAACCTGTAGGAACTAGAGGTTTTTGTAGTGATAAGCTTTAATTTTTTTAACCAAGGAGGCATTAAGTGTCAGAAAAACCAGGAGAAACATTTAGTGTCAGAATAAAAGGATGTGATACGCAAGATACTTATTCATGACTACTAATGCCTGTTGGCTAAACAAAATAATAAAATCATGGTGGCATCTTTAATGATAAACATAATGTCTTCAGGTCTACTGTCTTGGGGGTGACATTAAGCACCCTGGATTTTTGAAGGTGGGGGGCAGGAGTGGGAAATACTCTAGACATCCCACTGCACAGCAGCATATTGTGTAGTTTTTAGCTTTGCCTCTTTTGTCTTTGAAGCAATCCTTTAGCTCCTGTTATTCACCACTCTTTTCTCCATCAGTTCCTCCTTTCTTTTTAGAGTTCATGCTGTCCATCGATAGTTTCCATCTTGTTCAATCCAAAACACCTCTATATGTTCTGTTTCTGAAACTCTGACAGTTCTTAAGTGCAGGCTCCTCTGAGTCAGGGAAGTCCCAGGTAGAGTTTACAAAATCAATTTGGTGTGTCAGTGCTTTATAATCCTGTCCTCAGCAAAAACAACAGGAGTTTTTGCTTCTCATTATCATGTGACTGTCACTGCCATCATCTAGGTGACACCATGCTCTCTTTTAAAATGCTGAGTCTGACACATGTCTTAACGGTGCTTCCTCAGTAGTTTGGTAGGAGAAGATGGGGTAATTCTTTCTGCAACCATCCATAGTTAATCCCTGTGAATCCCTGCATCCTTTCTTAGTGTAAGGGACTAACAAACTGCTACTACTGCCATAAACAGACAGGAAGCACTTCAGGGAGTTACTGAGAAAACCATGTCTTCTAGGAGAAAAAAAAAGTCTCCCTTTATTCACTGTTTGTGTTACAAAAACTAATGTTTTTTATTGTTTCCAAATTTGCTGGCTCCCAGTCAAACCAATAGGATAGAGAGACCTGTTGGTTTCAGAGAAAATAACCTATGTGATGAAGTAATGCTGACTCATACTGCTGTGGACATTGCCCTGTACATTCATGTAGTAAGGAAGATGGTACAGACAGTCATGAATATGCAGTTATGTGTCCTTGTCAGTGCAATCACTCTGAGTTCTCAGATTGAGTATCTATCAAGAGGTAAAACTTGCATTATCCACACTTTCCCATTATTGCTGCTTTGGCTGATGAGAGGTAACAACACGATCTTCTCTGAGTGCCCTTAAAACACAGATCAACCCATCAGGCAGCTGAGCAAGAGCTGGGATTGCAAGTGCCCTATACAGAGCTACAGAAATGCCTCTTGTCCAGGAGAGTGCAGGGGAGAGGGGAGTAACACAGAGCTGCAAATGGAGATTAAAATAAATAAATAAATAAATTTTGAGACTGGAACAACCTTGTATATTTTCAGTTAATTCGGTATTTCCATGAATACAGCAAATATTATTCATATCAGTGCTTGTTGTTTTCAAAATGTGTCCATGAAATAATAAAGCCAGCAGCAGAGATTATTCATTGGCTTATTTTTAATAGCAAGACTTCAAATAAGTTTTATTAATGTTCAACAGTGAAAATATACTTTTAATGCCTTTCTGAGCTGATTACAGGAAGTCAATGTATAAACCTTAAAGCAAGGACCATCAGAAACTGAAAGGGAAGAACCACTCTGTGGCCAGGTTTTTAGGTTCTTTCCTGCAAAATACATGCACAACTTCTCTGGGAGACAGGATCCTGCTCTAGCTGGATTCCTGGTCTTACAGCCAGTGTGACCAGTTTGGTGCAAAGGGCATCATGGATGCACAGTTTCTGTTATTTTTATAAGGAATAGGTGTATTCTACAAAATAAAGCAGTCCAGTCTGAATCCAAACAGTGCATTTATTGTACTTTAGATGGATTCACATCCCTCTTATGTGTGCAATCCTTGTGTCCATGGAATATATACCCTACCAGTAGTTATTGCCTAACTAGTGGGAGAAGAGGTTTTTAACATTCTTTTAGTTCATTCCCCCATTCTCATTTATCCCAGACTGAGCTGCTCACGAATCTTTTATGTAAGGGTTTATGACTAGACATATCAGGTTTAAATGTTTTGCTTGTTTAATAATTTACAATAAATTGAGGCTAAGTGTTGCCCTTGTTGCAAGTCATCTTGCGGGTTTTTTACACATAAAAGTAGCATTGTAAAAATTAATATTTTCTTTCAATTTATTTCATAGTGTTTGGCTGCTGGTTCAATTATTATGAATCGTGAAATTGAGAGTATGGCCATGAGGCCATTGGCCAAGGATCTGACCCGAAGCCTAGAAGAAGTTAGAAATATCATTCGTGACCAGGCCTTAAGGGATTTGAACCTCTACACAGAAAAAATGAAAGATTCACTCAAGCATTTTGATGTCCTTTTTGCTGAATTTGAATTAAGGTAAAAGATCTAAAGGAAATGCATTGGGAGCACTGGTTTAGCTACCACATCTGTTGTGTGGCTTGTTGGCTTTTGGAAGTTGGCCATTTTGTTCTGTTTTCTTTTTGTGGAGAAAAGTATGTCATTTTTTATCATGGTATTTGAATCCTTCAGTAATTTGTTGTATTGTTAGATTTTGTTCCCTTCCAGTGTAGCAATAATGAAAAGAAAATAGCTTTTTAGCAGGCAACTAAACTATAATATTTCATTTGCATACTGGCATATGGCATTTGAAGAAGTTTTTCCAAGACACAAAAGGAAGCCATAAATCTCTTCTCTTAATGTTTTCTTTGTCAGAGGAAAGGCGACAAAGAAGAGACATTAAAAAAATATGATAACAAATAGTCTAGAGATTATGATGTTTTGTTCTCTTGTGCTCAGAGTTAAAAGCAAGATGCACCCAGTGAATTCAAGAAAGCAAATTGAAATCTGATTAAGGAAGTGCTTTTACACAAGCCATAATTAACTGCAGGAAATGGTTTAAAATGTTATGATTGAGAAATGGCTTGAAGGTTTATAGGAAAAATAAAAATAACTGTTGGGGTGAGAAAAGTAACTGCTTATTGCAATCAAAGGTCACATTGACAGACTCCTGTGTTGTGCTTCAGAATTTAAGCTGGATTTCTGCGTATCTGTTGGATGTTTGTGGTGCTGGGCATAGTTATAGACAGGATGCTGGACAAGGTTATCTATGGATCCAATATAATAAAGTAATTCCTACCTCTAGGAGAACAGGTTTCTTAGAATTTAATAGTGTTTTAATATTTTCTTGGGAATAATCCATAGACTGTCTTGTCTCCCATTACTGTTTGCCCTTCCTCAGTATTCATATTCTCTTATTATTTTACTCAAGTAAGAAGAAACTCAGGTTTCAAAAACTCAGGATTTTACTGTTATATTGAAAAAGGTTTTAATTGAAAACGTTGGCTAAAAACATTTTTACCTGTGGCTTTGAGTGGAGACACCAGTGTCAGTCAGTAACTAGTTCTTGATAGTACCTGTGCACATTTTCTGACCTGTCCATAGCAACTCCATATGCAACATTTTTCTTTGCCATAGCTTTGTAAATAACTTTGTCCTGTCCTGTGTTACCTGTAGTCTACAAATGACTGATTAAGTAATAAGGTGGCAGAAAACCACCTTTACCAGTGTTTCTTGCCTTGTGAATTAGTGCTTTTGTGTGTAATCCCACATAGAAACTAGGCCAATTTTTAAGTCTGCTAAATTGCCTCTGCTGCCCAGCTGAATTTCACCTATAAAATTTCAGGTAGAACCTTTCTAGATAAAAAGTGTGTTTTAGTCAGTTGTTTTTTTCCCTTAAGGAAATGCAGAATAAAATTTTCTATCTTCAGGAGGCAGCAGTAAAGATCCTTCTAGGACCTATCTCCCTGTGCCACGCAATGTGGAGTTCTGGTTGCTAAATATGTCTAATTGTACTTACGAACTACTGAGTTCCTCTGCCTCAATCTGCAATCAGCTGCATTTCTCACAGATTCTTATAATGGACAATTTGTTTATTGACGGCTGTCAAAATAAATACAAAATGGTACAGGAAAGGTTATGTTTCTAAAATTACTTGTCCTAGGTTTGTTTTTACTTATTATCTGATCTGTTAAAGAGGGTAAACCAGTAATATTTTATAATCTCTGTAGTTATGTGTCAGCCATGGTACCTGTGAAGTCTCCGAAAGAGTATTACGTGCAGCAAGAGGTCATTGTACTTTTCTGTGAAACTGTGGAGAGGTAAGCATTTTAGTTAAGTACTAGAATTTCTTTCCTGTGCTTACTTTCAGTCTGAGGTTTTGTAGAAATACTTTAATTGTAGTCTTTAACAAGTATCATGAAACACCAGGTATTTTGCTTTTCTAGTAAGTATCCATGTACAAAGTTAAAAAATATTAAACATGCCTTACTAGGCCAGGCACAGGCCTATGCTACTTTACTTTCTAGACAAAAAAACCCCACCCAAATGTTAACGATCCAACAATAACAATATTGTTGGTGTGCCTAGCTGTAGATGTGTAAATAAATACTAAGCACTTTAAGTAGCTACATCTGTTTCAGGCATCAAGACTTAATGACATTTCATGCAAGAATACATATAGATGATTCAAATCAGCTGTGAGCCTCTAGTAATCATCATAAAGAACTTGGAAAGGCTCTTTAAAATCTTAATAGGACTGGAGCTTGACTGTATGTAGAAGAGATCATGTTAAAGAAAAAAAGCCTAGTGATTCATAAGCAGCTTTTTCATTTGTAGCTTTGGATAATCTGGCAGTGGAAAGAGGAGGGAGTGAGAGTGAGCCACACACTGATGAGTTCATCCTACTGTTAGTACAAAGCAGTGCTTGCTTTGTGGTCATTTTGCTGTCCACGAACAGCAGTAATGGCAGGACAAGTACTGACAAGGAAGAAGAAAAAGTTATTTACATTATTTTCAGGACCAGTCAGATCTCAGCAGGACTAGTGTGCAGTTTTTGAGTATTATCTCATGCACTGATGTGGACAAACCAGAGAATCTGAGTTTGAAGAAGTTACAAAACTTATGAGGAAATAAAGTTATGAAGAAGCTTGTAAAATATAGCCAAGTGAAAAGCCTAAACAAACCAAGTTGTAGTCTGAAAGGGGCTAAAGATATTTGAATAATTAGAGGAAGTGTCCTCCAAATAGTGTATCTTCAGATATGTCAATATTACGTCAACATTGTCAATAATATCTGCTGTGTAAAACTGGGTTGTTTCTTTTAGTTTGGTTTCTTTCTTTGAAGGGGGTGGACCTAGAAGGTTTTAGAAAATTTTATTTGAAAATGAAACCAAATACTTTTCTTCTGTTATCTTAAAAGTGTGCTTTTCTTTTACTTGAAAAACTCTTAAGCCACCAGTGTTTTCAGTTAACAACTTGAAGCTGGACACAGGAAATAAAATGGAAAAGTGGCACAAAAAATATTTTGATTAATATTTTTTAAAGCAGAGACTACAGCAGTCAACTATATGCATAGTGTTTCAGATTGTACCAAAATAGTCCATGAGTTAAATACTAATCTGGTTTGGCTTGGAAAAGTTTTTTCATATTTTTTCCTATTGAAATATATTCTTCTCGAGTTTGATCTCTTACTAAATAATTTTATTCTTCTGCTTAGAGCCTTAAGGCTTGGTTACCTCACTCAAGATATGATAGATGACTATGAACCGGCTTTAATGTTTACAATTCCAAGATTAGCCATTGTATGGTAAGTAATATTTTAAACTACTCTCCACTCTGCCTCTGAAAAAATACTGAAGATTTTAAAAACTTTGTTCCAAATTTCAGCAAATTTTCTTTCACATCAGTTTGCTTGTACTTTTTTTTTAAAGAGGAGTATGTTTTGGTTTATATTGAGGTTTTTTTTATCATTACCAGTTTCATGTGTAATATTAAGAGAAAAAAAGAAAAGGTTGAGCTCTAAATATGGAAGACAGGAACCTGGAACCATTGATTAGTCAACCTCCAGAAAGAAATAAATTAAGAACATCAATCTATAGAGTGTCAGAAATACTTTTTGAATACAGGTTTTTTGTGTGTCTCGAAAACAATATGACTTAAGGAACCTAAGGATACACACCTTGAAAATAAAAAATTTTCAATGCTAATTGTGTATTCTTCTTAATTACTCTTGGTTCAAAAGGAATTGTAATGAAAAACTGCATTGAAACCATGGAGTTAGACTTAAATCTTTTTCAAGGAGAAGTAGTAACATGTATAACTTATGTATAGGTGTGTGCTGTGTATTAATCACTCAAGACATCTGAATTAAAGCAGGCATTTTTGCTTCATGCAGTTTTTGCAATATTGAACAAATCAGATAAACTTTTCCTAATGAGTCTTCATGATTTAATAAGACAGCAGTTTCTCTGGAGTAAAGCCAGCATATTTTTATTATTTTACGATTGTGAATGTTTTAAAGTTAGCTAATATGTGTACTATAATTGAGGGAAATAAGAAACCTCAATTTCTGAGTGTAATACGCTTCTCCTCAGGAAATCCCTGTGGCCCATTGTTCCTGTTAAATAGGATATTGTCTGTAACTGTTATTCTAAAAATAATAACAGCAATAATCTGATTATCGAAAGACAACAGGAATATGAGAACTCAGTTTTAAGCTTCTAGAAGACACAATGAAGAAGAATAAATCGTCACTAACTGTAAAGCCAAGGGCTCTCAGGAAAACAAGCCATATCAATTTGCCAAATTACAAAGGATGGAGAAGGAGAAGAGAAAAAAAATTAACTGCTCCAGAGTATTTGGTGATTTAAAAAGAAGTCACTGACATGTGAAGTTCCCCAGAAAAACTACACTATCCAGATACAATGTTGTCTGGAAAAAATGCAAGCCTTTCATTTAGACTGTGAAAGGAGAAGCCTTGAAAACACAGGACAGGTGCAACTCTTAAGTTGCTGTTCCTCTGTTGTGTCTTAAGGAGAAGGCTGGGTCTGGAGCAAGAAGTGCTGGATCTCCTCAGTCTTCTAATAGCAAAGCCTTAAGGAGTACTCTTCAGAGTAATTTTTGTCTAAGGTTTCCTTTCAGACATTAGTTTACTGGGCATATTACAGGGTGTTACAGTGTCTTAGCAGGTGTTAGTGAACTTTGAACCTAGTAGGTCATTTTAAGACACGCATTTTTTCAGTTTTTAATTCTTTCCATGTTACAACTATATTTAGACTTTGGTTCAGAACTCTTTCAAAGGCCACAGGTCATTCCATACTCTTTTCCTGTAGCGCTCTATCCCTCTTTTACTTTTAAAATATATTCTACCAATTAAACTATATGGGAAGTGAACTGAAAATTGTTAAGGGAATGGTGATTTTGCATCAGTTACCAGTTTGGTGAGAGCAAAGAAGTAACACTTTTTTAAGGCAGAATATTAGTATGTGAGTCAGCAATAACAACTTTGCTTCGTGGCAACCTGCTTTTTGAAGCTCAGAAGGCTTAGGAAAAATAAAAGTATGTAGCCTTGGTGACAGGATAATTTGTCTTTAACAACAACAAAAAAGAGAAGATGCAATTTTTTCTCTCTCTCCACTTACCCCCTTCTCTGCTTCTGCTCTGAAAACTCCAGTCTCCAAGGCAGTGTTGATCAAATTTAGTAGTCAGATTTCTTGGACCCTCAGTTGTCTTGAGAATTCTGAACTTTCTGATGGGCATCTTCCAACCTGATAGGAGACAACGGTACTGTCCTGGTTTATAAACAGAAGAAAAAGAGCAGTATTTCCCAGATGGTAAACAGAGTGTAAGTGGTCCTTTATTTTTAATACTTCAGTGGGATTCATGTAACTTGGAATACTCAGCTTTGCTGCTGTCTGGGAGAGCCTTTGGTAGTCATGCAGGGTGCTTGCTAGTGAACAGCTGGTGAGCAAAAGCCATCAACAGTCTTGTCAGGTGAGGGTTCCCATTACTCTGGATGATTTGGATGCAGAGTAGCTACAATGCTCTGAAGCAACATGTAATTTGAGTGTAAGAAGAGGAACATAGCTTTGAGATACAGGCAGCTCTCAGTTATTCAAGGGCAGGCAGGTGATAAAGATTTGGCTAAAAGATGTAATTTCAAGTGTGAGAACACATGATCCATTTGCCTTTGAGAAACATACATTATTTTTGCAATGGACAGAGGATTAACAGAATGGTGCCTGGTGTGGGTGGAAGCCACTCTCACTGTGCAGTGTGATGCATCAGATAATGGTGAAGAAGGTGAATGTTGTTTAATCCCTGACACATGGAGAGTAGTTACTTGGTCTGGAGGCACCGTTGAGATATCTGTAGTGAAGTACATGAAGGCTTTCAGGACCATGAACTAACCTTTTCCCAGGAAAATGTCTACAAGTGTGAGTTGATTTATGTGTGGTTTTCTAAAAAAAAAAATAAATTAAAAAAATAAATATTTGTGTTTTAGCAAATGTGTTTTCTTCTTTACCACATGTTAACACCAGGTTGTATTTATTTTGGAGACTGAAAAGTAGGAGCTCAAGTCAACTGCCTTACCTAGAAATTATTTAGACTGGAAATAAAAAACCATTTGCATTCTCTCTCAAGACAGTGGACTTTTCCCAGCTTACTTGATAATCAGTTTTTTGTTTGTTTTGGTTGTTGTGTTTTTTAATGGATCAGCCACGGTGATGAAGTAAATGTATGTTCTTCCTCTTATGCTTCCATTGCTTTTTCTCCCAGGCTTTAGGAGTGGTGGACAGGGGCAGAGGGTCTTTATCCTGTCACTTTAATTCTAACTGGGGGTGAATAAGACAAAAATAAGGTAACAGTAGGAAACTTGGGTGTAATTCTGATGTTTCTAAACAGTTGCTTTTCTGACTCCTTATTCAATAGTTGCTCTTTGTAATGAAATTTTCATTTTTGTGTGTGCTTGTGCATTTCTTTGAACAACAGTGGCCTTGTCGTCTACTCTGAGGGACCATTAAACTTGGACCATAAACCGGAAGATATGTCTGAACTCTTCAGACCTTTTCACACTCTGCTAAGAAAAATAAGGCAAGTAATAAGATGGTTGTAACTCGTTCTCTTCTGAAGTGAAAATTGGAGGTGCAAAACCACAAATGCCTAGAAAAGGATTTGTTTGCTAGGTTAATCATATACTGCATTTTCCTCTCACCTGCCCTGATACACCCATGAACTAACTAAATGCAGTTTTTCATTGCAGGAGAGTTTTCTGAACTTTTCAAGTCTTAGTGATAGCTTCTTTTTTTCTGATTTTATGAAATGTCATATTTCCCTTATGATTGGATGATGCCTGAAAAACTAAAGTTGTAGTTTATTTTTGGGAGATCCTGTTTCTAATTAGCATCAATGTTTCTGTTTAACTGGGCTTATTGCATTTTCTCAGTATGTTATGATGCAATACTAAGGTAATTCTTAATCTAATAGAAATTACTATCAGTTTTTCATATTGTCATCATTACATCATTAGAGATGTAGGCTTTGACTCAACTTAAATATAAAGGACATTAAAATACTTAGATGTTGAGATGTTTAGAAGACTGATCTGTTACAATGGAGAAATCAAGCTGTGTCGTTAAAGGATATATATTGGTTTTTATATTTACCCTTGAAGTACCTTATCTGGGTGTTAAAAGAAACTATCTTCTAAATCTGTAAGTCCTACTATTTTCTTAAAATTGAAATGTGTATATTAGCTGCAAATTTTCTTCCTAGCAGTCTCTAGAGACAGTTTAGCAGAATTTTTGCTTTCCAGTGTCCAGTTTTCATCTGTTTATTGCCTTACCTCTCTGTCATGATGACTGTATGAGGTAAGAATGGTTTTCACATAGATAAGTTTATCCAGAGTAATCTCCTCTCACTGGTTAGAGGTGAGGCACCTCCTGAGGGACAATGCAAGCTCTGTCAAGGATGGTTCAGAGAGAAGCCTATTTCTGAACTTAGATTTTATGGATATCCAGACCACATCCTTCTGTGCCCCTTCAAGGTTTCCTGGTATTTCTGTCTAGAACTGATAAGAGTTCTATTTTTAGGTACATCACTAATTGAAATCTCAGAATTGACAAATTAATGTGTTTGTGGCTTTGGGTTGGTTTTTTTTGAGTGATAATGGTTTTATAAAACACTGATTTGAGGACAACTACATGAGTCGAAGACCAAAATTTAAACTGGGGAGAGGGAGGTAATTTTCGTGCTACTGGAGATTAGAAAGTCCATGAAGTTTACATTAAATTATCTTATTTGTGAAATATGGCCATCATAGACATTTTCACCAACATTCCTTTGGCTGGCTAAAGCAAAAATAACATTTAAAAGGTAATATACTTCTCATAATCTGCACTTTCTGCTTACTCCTTACATTTCATAACAGAGAAAATGAAAATCAATTTAGTCAGTGTATTGCTTAGTCCATTTTATTTTCAGTTACTCTAAACTTAATGCTTGGTTTGAGAAAGTATAAGTAAAATTCTTGTTAGTTCAATAATTACAATTTTCAATGCAAACTTCAAAAAATTAGAAGAATCATATTCCTTTTTGGAAGAAGTTCTGATATACTTTAAAATTCACATCATATTTATTCTTTCAAGCAAGCATTAAATGCTATTTCAGTTGTCTAGCAAAGCTTGCAAAGTATTCTTGGTGAGATCACTTAGCAGAGCAAAAATTTAAGCAAGATATAATGTCAGATTTTACCTCTGATAGTCTCTGAATTGAAGGAATGTCAAGGAACTTGGCTGAAAAAGACCCTTTAGTAATATTCTTGCATGAAATATACTTGGAATGAAAGTACCACGAGTTATGAATAAGTGTGCAGTTCATGTAGGATAATTAAAGTAATTTTTGAAGTACCTAAGTGACATTTTATGAGGTTTTTTGTTATTGCAGGGTTTTTTTAGCTCATCAGACTGCAATTCCTACTCGGTGAGAATGTTCTCAGAAACCTGTAAGGGAAGATAAAATGAGATATTTGAGCTCCTCTCCATCAAAAAGGGAGCTGTTTTCCAGCATGAAAATACTTTGACGTGGTCTTCTGTTAAAATACTGCATCTTGTGTTGCAGTTGTGCCTGTTCTAAGAATGTGGAACATCACCTTATTGCAGAATATTGTCACATCCATGTAAATTTCTCCGTAAAGTACTAGAACTTTTTAGCCAACTAAATACTTTAACTCTTGGAGTAACACCCAATACAGAGCTGTTTATTTTGTATGATTACAGTAATTGAAAAACTGTATTATCATAAAAGTTTTCTCCTGGTAAAGGCAGTGATAAGAACTGTATTTCTGTGGATATACAAAGTTAATTCAGAGCTAACAGAGAAAAATATCTATTGGCTAGGAAAATTTCTAAAATCCTGTTGGTGGCTGACAACTTGAAAAACCAATAGTGTGGTGTCTCTGCTCATAGCGCAAGGTTTGGAACCTGATGATCTTTAAGGTCCCTTCCAATATTAACCATTCTATGATTTATAATGATTGTAGAGATTGTGGAGAGCAAAAGCAGTAAAGATTCTCTTTTAGGTTTTAATAAGGCTGAGCAGCAAACTACTACTTTACATGTTTTAATACCAAAGCAAGGTAGTTGTGTTGTTTTTTATTTTAGATACAAACCATCAGCATTGGTGTTTTATACATCTACCAATGAATAATATAGTGCTATCTTTGGTCCTTTTAAGCTAAAACTTTTGAACAATTTCTGCCAAACTACTGTAATCTGTTTAAGTATACAAAGCATATAATCTAGTATATGCATAGATATTGGGGGTTGGACTAGATGATCTTCAGAGGTCCCTTCCAATCTGGACCACCACTCTGTAATTCTCTGATATTCAGATGCTTGTGATGGTGAATATTCTGGTGATAAAATACTACCTGTACTATATATACATTTGAGGCTGCAATATGGAGATTTTCAGAGGTGACCAAACTTGGAATTTCTCAGCATTCCTTAATTCTGCTCTTTTTAGAGCCTGGTGCTTTTCTCTGGACCGTTACAATTGATGGCAAGGTGGACTTTGGTGGTGCAGAGTTAAGTAGATTGCTGGTCAAACAGTGCAGAATCAGAGGATCACACTATTTTAAGTACCCTGCCACCTTTTTTATCATTGACTAGCAACCAGATGCAGTATGCCTGTACCTGCTGTCAGTGTGTAAAAGAATGTGGGAGGACTCATGAAACTCATGTGCTTTTGAAGTGTGCAGGGTGACTGGGGGAAAACTGGTTATGTTTTCCAAGATGGCTGTCTCTAAGACTTTGAGTTGGTTTAACACTTTTGCAATAAAGGAGTAGCAGTGTTATTTGTTGCACATCAGTGCTCCTTTCTCAGTGTTGGTGTATTGGAGCAGTGCACTCTGGTGTGCTGAACTCAGCCAAGCACTGTGGAAGCAGGAGGATGCCAATTGCAGCCCTGTACCTGCATCATGTTGTTGCAGTGGCACCTCCATAAAGACAGCTGCGTATGCTCTGTTTGGAGCGTGAGCTGAAGCACAGACTGGCAATAACAAAAATGCTCTTGTCTGTAAACAGACAATTTAAAATTCTAGTCAGAATAGGAGAAAAGTTAATGAAAGAGGCTTGGAGAATATGCTAGATCAGTCCACCCAGGGCTTTGTGACCCTGTCCCCTCTTTGGTCGAATTTCTCTTTAAATGGACATCTGGCCTTATGTCTTTGAAGAAGTAATTTCTGCACCCTGAATATTGGCAGTAGAGTAAAATATGTTTATTGGTTTTGCAATAGGCAGAATAAATTTCTACTACTGCTTCTAGCAAGCAGAGCACATCTTAAGAACTTATGTTGTTTTTCTGCCAGTAGCTGTGGTTTTAGCCACTGGCAGAAAAATGTTCCTTGCCTTTTCAAGGCTAGATTGCCTTCCTGTGATACTGTGCCAAAGAGTGAAAGCAGGTGAAACCCCACCATGCCCCTTTTTTAGATTCAGTGTTTTCTAAAGCCTTTGTGAGAAGGAAGCTCAAGGCTGCTGTCAGGGTGGATTACAGAAGCATTCTTCGTCTACAGCTTCAGAATAATAAAAGTAGAGGAAGAAATTCTTTTTTCCATCCAAGCACAGCACTTGCTTGGATCCAGTGATGAGTTACAGATGCTTCAGCAGAAAGGAAATGAACTGTGCATGTAACTACAGCTTAATTAAACCTTCTGGTTTAATAATGATGCCTGATGTCTAGTTTTAAGCTTCCAGTAGTGAGATTTAACATTTCTTTCCATACATTGGTTGATACTCATTTTATTCTCAGTATCTAGACAGGCATTTTTAAAACATGCCGTGTTCTTCATGTTGGCATGAATCTTGTATAATTTAATATACAGTGTACCAAAAACATAACTGTTGATCAAGCATTTGTCACCTTGCAACAACCTTGTATTTAAAAAGGCCTGGTGAGTTGTATTCTTCATTTTGTTTTGTTTTTTATACAGAGAAGTGAAAGTAATTGTCCAA
>NW_009953655.1:3237485-3289156 GCF_000747805.2 Chaetura pelagica | reverse complement strand
TGAGGAAAATGAACATATTTCCTTTGACTTTAAAGCAGGATTATTTCTCTGTTGAAATGGCAGAGTTGGTGGGCTACCACATGTAATCCAACTGATTATATGTAGCAGCTCTTGCAGGACAGTATGAATTCAGTTTACCTAAAAAGATACAGAAACTGTCAGCTTATTTCCTTTATTTTTTTCTTAATCAAGCTTTATGTGCTTGTACTCAAAACTGCACACAGTTGTTTTTAAATTTTGAGGTGGCGTTACTGGCAAAAGCAAGTAATTCATTACTCAAGTCAATTAAGCTAGCCAGCATAAAGTAAATATGTATTTCCAGCACTTACTTGCAGCGAATGTGTGAAACCTGTGTCAGATAGCTCTGAGCAGTCAGACTCTTCTCTGTGTCTTCAGAAAAAAAGCAGAGCAGCTCTGGGCACCCAGACATCCAGGAATCCCAGATGCAGAGCTGGGATGTTCTAGAGACCAAATAAAACCACAGACTAGATGCTGAAAGTCAAAAGATTAAAGATTAGATTTTCCCTGGGCCCATTTCATTCCCTGATGAACTTGGATGGAAAGCAAATTTCTTTGAATGTTGCTACTATAGTTATAGTTAATATTTCTAGTATTGCTCATTCTTACTTTGTGTTTAGAGAAGAGGGTGTAACTGGTGCATAGAGAAGCATAGCTCATGTTGACTGATCAGTTCCTGGTACATTTGTTTTCATCCATGCAAGAAAAGGTCTCTAAGGATTATTGAACACCTTGGCTCAGAAATCCCGGAGCTACAGGCTCTGGAAGTCAGTAGGATACACTCAGCTGTGTTCACTGTGTGCTTGTCCCCTTCTTATGCTCTTCCTTAGAATCTATTTTCAGAGACAGGCTTCTCTACTTGCTAGACTCTGGCCTGAACCAGAAGTAAGTTTTTAATATCTTTGTGTAGGTTAAACCTGTCTCCAGAGATGGAGTCTCCACAACCTCTCTGGGCAGCCTGTTCCAGTGCTCTGTTACCCTTACAGTAAAGAAGTTTTTCCTTATGTTTAAGTTGAGCCTCAAGTGTTCCAATTTATGACCTTGCCCTTTGTCCTGCCACTGGACACCACTGAAAACAGTCTGGTCCCATCCTCCTGACACCCACATTTTAGATACATACCAGCATTTTCTAGTTGTAGTGTGACAGATAGCAATACTGGTTTATTGCTCTGATAGGTAAGTGGCTCTAAAAAATATTGGCCATTCTCCTTTTTTTATTCATTTGTGGCTGAAAAAATTGTCAAACTTTGGAATCAAATATGCATATGGAGCTATTTAAAGAAATACTGACTTCTCTATTAGGGATTGTGGAAACAAGTGGAAAGAGGATGGAATGTTGTTGTTATAGTTCTTGTTGTTCTTACTAGCTACTTTTCCCATAGGCTTAGAATGTTTTTCAGATTCATTTAACTCCTACATAAAAGCATAATTCTTTTTAAAAATGAAGATTCTAATTGTATGCAATGTACAAAACAATAAAAATGTGTAGTCTGTATTTATTCTGACTTAAGTATGCTTATCCAAATGGTTACCTTTTTAAAAAATTGTAGAGTAGCTGATACACAAGTCAGATATTACTGAAATATTTCTTGGGCAATTTGATCTTTTAGTGATGGTACTTGGAAAAATATTTGGTCTCCAAGTTACTAAGTTAAGAATACAAGCTATTGACTGGAAATCAAGATATGAGATGTGCTGAATGTTTCTTTGGGGGCTTTTTAGTCCTGTTGTTTAGACTGAAGTCACTCCGTTAAGGGAATTATTTTAATATGTGTTATTACTATTAGTGTTGTTATTATTGCTGTTATTATCATCATCATACCAGCTGTGTGCTACTTGCTAGCCAATGATTTCTGAATACATGAGGAATAACAGGCTTCTAACCTCTTTTTAAACAGAAGATCTTGCTGTTCCCATCCCTTAATTTTTGCTAAAATATACTTGTTAGTCTTTAAAAATGTTGACAGGAGTTCTTGTCAGAGGATGTTTTTATATGTGGTTTCCCATTGAGAAGCATCATGTAAATCAAATGCAGACCTAAAATTAAGAGCTGTTGTGTCTGTGGATTTGTTTAAAGTTATAAAGCACTTGAACATAGCAGCCTCAAATAACACTTTATTTTTAGGTGCTTGTAGTTCTAAATTTCAATACTGATGACATGTGATAACATAATAGATGCTGCGTGTGTCTAGAAAACATAGTTTAGTAAATATCTAAATGTTTGCTTTTAGGCCTGCCTGATTCTTAGCATCATGCAAAAGCTTAATTCCCCAGTGACTGAGTTGTGTGTTTGAGGCAGGAGAGAGCCAACTTCCAATCCCTGTTTCAGTGAACAGGCTTCCAAGACATCAGTGTTGCATAAGCAATATTACTGGTTTTAATTAATTAATTTATCCGAGAGTATGTGAAAATTGTAGTACTCTTGCAGAATAATTTTCAGAATTTAGTACAAAGGATGGCAAATTAGTTTGCTAGTCAAAATAAAATTTGTGAATTAAAAATTAAACCAACAAAATATATCTAATTGTGGATCACACTTTAAGTAGATGGGGGGGGTAAGATCCTTTTTTGGATGTGTTCTGATTTATTCTGGGGCTTCATTGCAAGGATGTAAACTAATTGGTACCCTGTATTTGCACAAGCAATCTCAAATTCAGGCATCAGCAATCCCATGCATTCTGAATATGAATGTCAAATGCACCTGGAGTTACATAGCTGAAAGTTCCTGTGCCCCAAATTTCTGGATTTCTGTGCTAACACTAAAAGCTTTTTTAAAATCTGCAACATCAGTGCCTCCTATAAATGCAAAGTGGTGTGTATATTTCTTCATTTTCAGGGATCTACTTCAGACATTAACTGAGGATGAACTGCACACGTTGGAGCGTAACCTCTGCATCTCTCAAGATTTGGATTTTCCTGTCAGATCAGATCCTGAAGTACCGTCTGTCATTGCACCAGTTGTAACTGCAACTTTGCCTGCTCAGGAGCTTTCAGCAAAAGCTGAAAACACAGAGGCTGAGCTGGCTTGTTCTATGCAGTATGATGAACAGGAGCTGGAACAGCTGAACAGGATGGTACACAGAGTTGGAGATGAAATGTCTTCTCTGCTTTCCCCTCCAAGCATCTGTCAGTCTCCAGCTCACAGACCTAGCCTGAGAAATAGTTCTAGCACAGAAGCTTCACCAGTAAGACACCATCTTGACAATTTAAGTGATGAAGAGGACAGAGTGTTTTTTATGGATGACCTAGATGGAGCAGGAGAAGCTCTTGCTGGGTTGGATTCAGTAAGTGATACATTTGCTTGGGTGAATAACCCTTGCCATGATTCAAAACAGAACCTGCAATACAGGGACGCTTTGCTGTATGAGAATGGCCATGAGACAGAGGAAACTTTGCTTTTAAAAGATGCTGCAAGTGACTTAAGCAATAATAACAATATTGAAGATAGCCGAGAAATGTCTGGCATTTCAGTTCAGAATTCATGCAGCTGTCTAGAAGGTCCAGACTCACAGTTATACCTCAATGGCTGGGATGCATATGCTGATGATGCAGAAATGGCAGAAGTGATAGCTCACAGGACAGGGGGAATGAAAATATCTGCTACTGTAATATTCAATCCGAAGTCTCCCTCTAGCTCAGAATCCCCAGTAACAACTCCAGAAGCAGCGATTAGTTGTGTCCCTGGATCTGCTAATCCATTAACAAATGAGGAGGAGGATGAATCCCATAAACTCAGTATAGCTGCCACAAACTGTCTAATTAATTCCTGTGTGTGTTGTGGCAGCTGTGAAGACAGCAGGGAGGATAGTGTTGGAGGTCTAAAGACTAAACATTCTGCAGGAGGTGTTGTAAATGCTTCATACACGTTAGTAAAATCTAAGGAAATGGACCATGTAGATAACTTGGACAATTCAGTCCCTACACAGGAAGCATTAAAACCCGAAACTTCTGCTTTGTTAGCAGAAAGAGACTTTGGCAGAGAAGAGCAAAAACTGCCAGTCTCCTCTAAGTGCCTGGCACATTCCTCAGGTTCTCAGGTAGGAGCAGAAAATTACTCACAAGGAGAAGCAGAAAGCATCTCAAATGAGCAGAAGAAGTGGGAAAAGAGAAAACAACAATGTGAGAAAAAACTGGACAACAGCGAAGATGCCAGTACTGAAAGAACAGCAAAGGAAGATGTAAAGTCAAGATCTAGTTCAAGGTAAGAGCAACTTGGTGTTCTGATGGTAATTTGCATGTAAATAAATTCCTATATCTTTGTACTTTAGTGATTGGTGTATAATTAATGTTGATTTTAAAGAAAATAATGTGTAGCATGATTAAGGAGTTTTTCAATATACGTATATCATGCAGGTGGCTTTTTATTGTACTTCATCAGCTTTTTGGAGAACAGTTGGAGAACACGTGGATTTTAATTGCATGATGTGTCTATATCATTGAAATCAAGTATACTAATCTTAACCAGTTCAATGTAAAAAAGAATGCAGTACTACTAAACAGTACCTGGATCATTGCCTCTGTTTGTAATCAGCTGTTTTGCAGTGTGCCTGGCAGATACTAAAAAGTTAACTTATGCATCAATGCATGGGATTAAATTGGGATCTAAGCACATCTTAACCTTGGCTTCATTTGAGAGATCTCATCATGTTGCCTGTGGGCACAACTGCATTTGTGAATGTACTGAAGGAGCCTAATAGAGTGCAGAAGCAGCTTTTAAACCTATTGGACCATGTCAACCAAAATGGATAGAGGAATAAAGTTCATGGATTAACGGTCTACATACTTAATGACAGTAAGGACATAACAGGGAGAAACCATAATAATAGTTGTGTTAAAGAAAATGCCATGCTTCAGCTCAACTTTGATGATACACTGGCAATCCTACACACATCAGTAGGAAACCAGACTTCATTTTGGTTTACTGTTTAGAAGATAACCTGTTTAGTGGTAAGTAATGTCCTCAGTTTCCCTGAAGTATTAATATCAAAGCAGAGGGAAGACATTAAATAGAAGTAATTTTTGTTTTCTATATTCCTATGACAACTTTCTTCCTTTGTGCCTTACTGTGTCAGTACTGTGGGGATTGTATGTGTCTTGCTGAATGTCCCTTGTTATGTCTGTCTAGAGTTCAGGGTAACACTTGGGGTTAGCTTGAACCATGAAGCATTGCCACAGTATAAATGCTCCAGAAATAAATGTTTGTTTAATAACCTACCAACTGAATTATGAAATATTTCTGAAATATTTTACTGGTTGTGGAAATAGAATCAAGACTTCTTTGTGCTGGAGTTAATTCCTCTTACAGGTAAAACACAACTTAGTGTGTGCAAAACTTGACTTTTGAGGTGGCTATTTTATCTTCCACATTATTCTGAGTATTTGCAATCTTGGGCTTGTAAGTATGATCAGATTCAAGGCCTTACATCAGAGTTTCTGAATAGACTTAATTTTAAGAAGCAATTCACAAATTAATGCTGAAAAGTAATTAGTGTGTGTTTAATTAGTGTGCTGATAAATCATACATCGTTTACAAAGCTCAGACAATTTGTCTACTAATTTTTGTCTTGGGTGTAGGGTATTAAGTGCAATTTGTGCGAACTAGTCTACAAAATATAATATTATATGTTTCTTTTTCAGCCTTCCAGAGTTTGTAGATGTAGTAACCTCTTCTGCACATCCTTGTCTAGCCTCCATTGATAATGTGTAAAAACTGTATGAGTATTGTCCTTTTACAGAGTTCTGTAGGTCTGTGTTCTTCTGTCTTTGTGTATTCTGAACCTAGATCTGAAGAGCTTCATTGAACAGCTCCTACTTCCTGCCTGGCCTCTCCACACTGGCTGTGATTTTGTAGACCTCAGTCACACTTGGCCTACATAGTTACTTGTTGTGGTTGGAAAAGTTGCCGCCTACTTGATCAGAAGTTTGTCCATAGCTTTGATAATTCCTTTTGTCTTGCTCTAACCCTTTTTCAGTTACACTGTTTCCTCTTAGTAAAGTGAGTCAGAACTACTCAAGATTTGAGCAAACCATGGATTTGTAGACTGGCATTGTCATCTTCTGTTGTTTTTCCAGTGGTTCTCAATATTTGACTTTTCAGTATCGGCCAAGTAGTGAGCTGATGTGTTTTTGAAGTGTTCTGCCTAAGCCCTAAGACCCTGCTCAGAGCTCAGAGACTGTCATTCTACATCTGATGCTAAGGTGGTTCTCCTTGTGTTTACCGGTTGAATCTCATCTTGCCATTTTGTTGGCAAGCTACTCAGACTTTAAGATCCTGTGCAGTTCTTCAGTCTACTCTTGTTATTACCCTGAATAATTTTGTAACATTCCAGACTTCATTGTTCTTCCCTTTTTTGCAGATCATATGTGAAAATAAAACCTGCACGGTCCTAAAGACCTTCAGTGGTGACATCCCAATCTTCTGAGAAGTTGTCCTTTAGCAGCTCCTCCTTATTTATGGTTTAAATTATTTATCCATTGGTAGCCTCTTTCTTTTATGCTGTAGTGCCTTAGTTTTATTACAGGCCTTCAGCTGAGGTGTTTTGGCAGAACATACTCGGAAATCCAGATGTTGCCAGCTGAATTGTGATTCTTCACAAGCTTCTTGACCCCTTCGTAGACCTCTCAAGAGGTTCCCTCTGCAGCAGCCATGTTACTTCTTCCTAGCCAGATTTTCACATTATTGTCTGCCTACAGGAACTTTGGGTATATCCTGGGAAGTTGTTTGGCATGAAGAATAGGCTTGCAGAACTAGAGTTGTTTGAATCCCCTTGGGGTCCATTTTCTTTTTAGAGAGCTCCAGGCATCAGGGAAGTTTTAAACAGGAGGTTGTTAATTCATCTGGTTCATTCTTGTGTTCTCCTAAAACTCTTGGGCAAATATTTTTTAATATTTACTTAACAAGCTAGTGAGTTTTGTCTGTTTGCACCATGGCCTCTGCCACAGTTCCTTTGTTAATTGCATCTAATTCTCCCTATTCATTATTAAGACTACCGTGCATCTGTTATTAATTGGCAAATTTCTGTCTTTGCAGAAGTGGAGAAATAGGGATGGAAGTATTTTGTTACTGGATTGTTGTGCCTTTAAATGGAAATTTCTGTTACTAACTCCTTTGGTATATTCTATGAGATGGAGATGCTGGGAATTTACTGAGGACTAGATTAAAAAATTTGTGTAGATCCTTAGTTTCTCATATCTATTTATAGATTTGGTTCTTGCTTCTGAATCATTAGTCATGTTATTAGCAAAAGAGAGAATTTGGTTACAAAACAGAGTTTTGTGGACCTGTTCTTACTCATGCTGCTGGGTGGTGACTAATCACTGCTTTTCAATGGTGTTTTAAAATTGGAAAATCATATTAGGCTTCTGCGCCTGCTCCCCATTACATGCTTTTGAATGCCAGCTTAACCACAGGGAAGGTGTTGGAGACAGTTGATTATTTTCAGAATGATGGACCCATTAGCCAGAACAATAAGCAATCTAATATACATGAAATAGCTGCAGAATATGCTCATTCATCAAACTGTTAAACGTATTTACTCTCTAGTTAACTGCAAGTCACCAACTAGGAGAAGAAAATTTTCTTTATCTGAATCAGGCAGCTGTCAAATATGTACATTATGACACAAACTGTTTCTTTTAGTACATCAGTTTTTCTACAATGCTGTGTGACGTTGTTTATAGGTATAATTTCCATGATCCAGTCAGGTTTACTATCATTAATCTGTTAAGTTTGGAATACCTGGTATTTCAGGCTTCTCTATCTAGCCTCAGTATTCAGTGGAGTTTAAGATACAGATTAATTACGCTTCCACTTAAGATTTGGGTGATGACATGTACTCATGAATTTGGTTTTTAAGTCATAGCTGATGTTATGTCATTCTCAGTTATTTGCTTGTAAGTATTTTAAAGGCATAAAACACAAAGGGCACTGAGAATTTTGGGCAGCAGCATTAATGAGATGCAAATACAACAAAAGTGCCAGGAAAGATGTAGTTAGTATCTGATCTATTGCAAGGACAATGTGGTAAGTAAAGGCTGTCATGTAGCAAAACGAACTGTTAAAGGGGGGGAAATAATGTAAGAAAAGCGTAAAAGGTGATAGAACCATGCAAAGCAGCATTTGGTATAGTTTTGTGCCTGCTTTTTCCAAGAGGAAAGAAAGGTGCAGAGTGTGAAGATCCTGTTTATTCTGGTATTTTGGAAATACTTGGCTTTCTCTTCTTTCCAGAGTTGAAGAGTCCTTGTGAAACTGTTCATTCTTGTACATGTTCCATGAAGTTTGGCATCTTGCTTCATATTTTCATGCAATGCAGGTTTTTTTCTGTTTTAAATACTGGATTCTGTTGTGTGTTTATCTACATACTGACCTTGCAACACTTCTGATAGTAAACTACTCTTAAGCTTAAGTGTTTCTCCTTTCCCATGCAGGTCTAGCTTAAATTATACCCTTTTTTTTCCCCATTTTCCTTGAACTTAGTTTGTTTGGTGAGTGTTCCTTGATGAAGCCTCTTACAGTGCACCTGAGAGTTGGCAAAACTAACTGAAATGTGTGGCAAGGAGATCTTATCTTCACACATCTTGCAAGCTCTAGCTGTGTCCCTTGGCTGTTAGATGTGCCATCACATTTGTTTGAGGGGGCTGAAAAAATAGAATGTTTTGCTGTGTAAGGAGGACGAATGCTTTGCTATTTGAAAGAACATGTTTTGCTGTTTGTTGATCTGTGTTGCAATTTTAGAGTAAGATGAAAAATGTATTTTTCTCCAGCTTGTTATTCAAGTTGTCCTGTTTCTTAGTGTTGCACTTCTGTAGTCTAAAATAGTGTATATTGTAATATAAAGTAAAAAATAAATACAAAATAATTTTCCTTGGCATATTAAAATGGCTTTGTAAGAAGATGAACACCTGTTTTATACAGTTGGTTTCTAATTTTGATTTTTCTGCCTGTATTTTTTTCACTTCTTAGCATCATGTGACAAGTATACATGTTTTCAGTACAGCAACTTTAAGATAAGCGTGGAAAAGAAGCATTTGTATTTTGGGGATGGCTAGGATTTACATTTTAAAAACCAAAACCAAACCCACACAAGTTACCTTTCTAGCTTGTCTTTTACCTTAGAGCATTTGATTTTGTAAGTGCTGCTTTATCAAAACTAGATTAATTGATATTGCAGTGCAAATTAACTTGATTAAAGGTCTTAAATTCATTCTCTGCCTATAATTTGCCCATCACAGTAAGACTTAAGAAAATTTTTTGTCTTTGCATGACAAAGTTGCCTTTTCCATAAAAATTAATAGACAGGTGTGCACATTCATATAAACAAAAAAATGTCTGCTTAATGTCTATATCGATTAGTCTTTTAACTACCTATTCAGGAAGAAGAACACTTCTCATCAGCAAGAAAGAAACAGTAGTTGATTGGGAACAAAGTATTAGCCTTTCAACTGCAAAACTTCCCTCATGCTATCATTTGACTGTTGATATAAATTCTTCTGGTATTGTTTCTTTGCTGTGTGTAACTGGCTAGATTCAGATTAAGTAAAAATTAATTTTTTCAGACCCTTCCCCCCTTCTTTTTAACAGTACAAGTTTCAAGTGAAAAGTGCCAGTGTTTGACCTTGTCTGTTGAATGCTAATTTTTTTTTTATCCAATTATGTGACTGCTGGTATAAAGCCTTAGCATACAGATAAAGTACATCAGTCTTTTGTAACAGCTCCCTTTTTACTAGGTCCATGTATCAAATGCAGCAACAGTGAACTGTATCAACTCTCAACATACAGATTCCTGAAATGAGGATAATAGGTGAAACAGTTTTAAAGCCACTTATTTGAGTGGATTTGGTGTAGCTGACAGATGAGGCTTTATAGAGTTAGCTCTCATGTATTGTGAGGTAGAGAAGATCTGTGCCAATTAGCTAATGTAACATGAAATGTAACTAACTCCAGTAATAAAATTTATGAAGAAACAATCTCCTGAAACAATGAGAGGTTTAATTAAATATAAGATGCTGGAAATATTCCAATATAAAAGAGCACACAAACCAGGATGAAGGTGGCTCTCAGTTTGGGGTTGGTGTTCTTTGTGATTTTTTGGTGTGTTTTTTTTTACTTAGAGCAGTTGCAAAAAAATGGCTATAAGCTCTAATGGTTCATTAGTTCAGTCTGCCAATATTCCATTAAAAGAGGCAGCCATATCACCCCATCTCTCTTTGGTCTGTTGCCTCAAATCTTTATATTTTTGTCAGAAACGCTGAGGAATTCTACCTTGATGAGCATGGATGGTGGTTTTATCCCATGCTAGAATGTAACTTTTAAAACAGCACTGTAGGCGTTTTTAAGACCTCGCAAATGCAACTTTTGCCACTTTACACAGTTTAAACAATCCTGTGAATCCAAAACCAACATGGTATTAGTTTCAAATGAGCATGAGGTGCAGTGAAGTTCAGGTTGCCTCTGGGCTGATGTGGGAAGGAAGTGTTAGCTGCTGTCAGCTTCAGAGTGTATCTGTGCCTGTACCATCTCTTCTGTAATTGTGCTAATGAACACGTGCACTGAGCTGCCATCAGGTGATAACAGGAATCATGAGTGGGGAAAGCAGGTCAGTTCACCTCAGGATCTACCAGCATCTTAGAAAAGCTGAGAGAAACTTCAGGCAGACACCAATGAGAAGAAAATTCTACAAAGAGGTATCCTGAATCTGTGTGCACTGAGAGAGAGTGCAGTGAGTATGTCAGGAGTCTTTTTTTCCTTGTTGCTGTTTTTTTGGGAAAAAAAAGCTATTTACTACAACACTGAGAAGGTGTAAAGCAGAGTTATCATTATTGGATTCCCATTTCTTGGCACTAAATAAACGCAGAATTTCTTACCTGAAGAGCTACAGCCTGAGTATGAACCAGAACTAAACGTCATAAATAATAAATATTATTTCTGGTACAAAAATGTAATCTGTATTGGTACTCAGGAGTGAGATAAATATTTACATGTAGTTGTCAAAACTGCACATCCTTCACTACAACAAAATAACCTCTGAGTGTGGTTTGTGTCAACTGTGTCCAAGCAGGTTCCATTGCCAAATAATGACTGACCAGATGGATATCTAATCCTGAAGTCAGCAGATGCCTCAGCATGGCCAGATTTGCACATCAAGCAAAAGATGGAGTACTGGAAAACGAAGGCATTTATGCAGCATTTTAGAATGGCAAATGGTGTTCAGACAAGGCTTAAAAAGATGGAGCTGATGAGAGAAAGTTATGCTAATAGGGAATGGGTAGATGTGAGAGAGGATTTAAATGAAGTGGGAAGAACAAGCATGGAGAAGAGGTATGAGATGAGGCTTATTAGCTGATCAGAGAAACATGCATGAAGATGAAATAACAGTAGCATTGTGATCTTTGATAGTCTGGTAAACTGGTCATGCACCATTATATTCTGAGGTTACTCATCAGGTTTGCTGATTATCAGGGTCTAACCCATTGTGCCTTCTCTCTCACTTTGCCTTCTGCTTTGGGCTGTCAACTCCACAATGTTAGCTCAGAACAGAAAGTGATTCTGTTACCTGGGACATTGTTGACAATAAAAATTATCCATTCTTAAGAGAGATTATTTGCCTTGATTTCAAATGCATCAGGCAGAGCTCCACAGAAAGCACTGCAGGACAGCAAACCTGACATCCTTTAGAAGTGTTACTACCAGTATCAGCTGGCAGGATTTGGAAAAATAACTGGAAAAATCTGGAAATGGCCAGGAAGGGAGCAAGAAAAAAAATATGTGCTGAGTTTGCTAGTTGTTCTTGTTTCCTGATTCTGCTGCTCAAAGATTATTTAATTCCGAACAATACATTTCATCTTTGTAAGACAGCTTCTCTTGCTCAATCATGCTGTGAAATCACATGCTAATGGTTTTTTAATGTCATTTAGCTGTCATAAAACAGGTAGTAAAAGTACATTTTAGTAGCATGACCATATTGTAAGATTGGATGGGTAAAGGTGATGAGCTATAAAAGACTAAGCTTTTGTTTAAATGCATATATCTCTTCATAATGAGCAGAAATAGCAAGGGAAATTATATAAAACGCATGAAAGTTAAATAGATTTTTGTTCAAGTCTGATAAAATTATTTTCTAGCTGTGACAGCTCTCCTTTCAACTAAAGCATAGTACACTTGGGATTTATTTTCAAATTGGCAATCAGAAACAAGGAACATGGAGGGGTACATTTTCTAAGCCATTGGTGGGAGGTATGCAAACAAATCCTATTATTTCTTAGTGGGATTAGAGTACATACTTTTTGTACACTACTTTGAAGAATTCCTCTTAAGCATTCTTCTAGATGTTTAGCTGCAAAAATAGCTAAAATACTAAATTTGGTAAAATAAAAGAATTTGGAACACTGGCATAGGCTTACAAATCAGAAGAGCATAAAAAAACCTGCTAGTAATTGTGGAGAACTAAGGTAATATAATCCTGACCTATATAATTACATCTCTTTTAACTAAAGATATTTCTTAAGTTTCTCTCTGCATTGTCCAAAGATTTCTGTGGACTGAATATTTGAGTTCAGCAAACTCAAAGGATTCTTTTGCAGTGCCTAGAGCTGATACAGCTTTGATACCTCTGGTCAAGATCATATATTTTCTTATCTAGTATACGTTTTTTTTCAGCTTGTGCAGTTTTCAATAGCTGAGCAGTAAGTTATTACTGAAACAAAAAAATTGGTTTTTCCAAGATAGTTCTGTAGTGCTTATGAAACTGTTTTTGATCTTCTAATCCTAGGTTGTTGATAATGTAAAATCTTAAACGATAAGTTACTTTTAAAGGTTTTTCATTAGCCCAGGGATGCCAGAGACAAGTTGTGTACTGTTGATTTAAATTATTCATATCCTTTTACTTAGTAGCTGGTGGATTTCCTCTAATGAAGTGTCAGTGGTTTGCTGTGGGACTGCTCCCCCTTGCTCCTCTGCTTGTTGTAAAGCACAGAACCTGAGGTACACATATGGCAGTTACAGGGACTGAGCAGATTTAGAGATGGGGGTATTATCTTCATCTGCCTCACTGAAGAGTCAGCCTTCTGCTTTCTCACAGACTTTTTCCTTCCCATTGGAAGGAAAATCAGATCAGACTTACCATGCTGTTTCAGAAGTTCTTGATGCTTACTGTTAGGTTATCTTGGCCTGAAACATGCAGTGACTTTATGAACTTTTCAGTTTTGATGTGTCTTTGCTATAACATTAAGCCACAGTTAGCAGCATGGGCAGGCTATTCCCTCAGTATCATATGAAAATGTAAGGTCCTTGATTCTTTCCTGAATGTCTTTACCATATGACATGAATTAAATTGAAGATTTTTATAAAATGTGTGCCCGCTGACTTTGCCGAATTCTCTGTCCTTTGAGGAAGAACATAGAGTAGGTTGGTATCATTTTCTGAAGAGCAAAAAACCTGCCAGTTTACTCTCATTTCTGTAAAATCCTTGGCAAGCCATGAGTTACCACAGTGCTGTTTTTTGCCTTTGTTTGCTTCAGCAGTTCATTTTGTTTCCATGTTTTTTCAGTTCTCAGGATGGCTTACGTGATTCCCCCCTCAGCTCCATCTCCAGCAGTGACTATGAGAGTGTTTCTGTCACTACATGTAGTCTCTCCAGCATATACGCTCTGAGGTAATAACATCATTTCACAGTCAGATTTGACAAATGGTATTTGGATTATGCTTTGTTAAAAAATTTCATTGAATTAACAATCAAGTGACAGCAACACTTGTGAGTATTCTTCCTTTTGAACAGCGGGTGCATTTTTATTTCTAGCATTTTTCTCCAGTGCTGTGGAAATTGAGAGGCAACTATTTACATAAAAGTTGTCATGCATATAGCAATGAATGATATATGTCCATGATCTCCCTTCAGTTTGTCTACACAGCATTTTTTAAGAGACTCCAGGTTTTAGCTTGAACAGTACCAGAAGTTTGTCTTGGTTAGATCTTGGCTTTCTAGAAATTGTTTTTTCTGTTTTGTTATTTTACTTTGTAAAATGAAGGGGAGTGTTCCAGTGAGAAATAATTTAAGTTCCACAGTGCTGTTGGCCAAAATTTCCTAGGAATACTAGTTTATAGTCTCTTCTTCTGAAATCGCATTTGAGTTTTAACTTTGAATAATTTTGTTCAGAGCACTCAATGATAATAGAGGAATGAAGTTTAGTGCAGAGAAATGTTACTAAAGTAGAAATGTGGGTTCTTTGCTTTTTTTAGGGTATACATAACATACATGTATGTGATCTATTGCATACATTGTGTGCAATAACATTATTACTCTGGTACAGGCAGATTGAAATACCACTATTTCTGCTGAGGTAGATAATCTTCCCCTACTTCTTGTCCTCTGTTTGTCTCTATCCAGAACTACATTTGAACATCAGAAATTCCCAATTATGTCTAGCTTTGGGGATAGAAGAGACAGTTAAAAGATCTCTTCTAGCAGTGATAGAGGAAATAATTCATATAATGATAGGTATTTTTTTAGAATGTGCACATCTTCAGATTCAATCTTTGTATGGTTTGAAAATAAGGACAGAAGCATGCAGCTAGAACTATTTTTCATGGGTTTAGTTTTGAAATACATTTCTGACTGCTCTTCAAACAAAATCCAATTTACCTGCATGCAACACTTGCCATCTTCCAAATGCTGTATACACCAGTGAGACTGTTTCACACGGGGCTGTTTGAACAGACAATAGAAGTAATCTCCATTATTATTCAGGAATAGCTGGAGCAGGGAGAATAAGTCTTCATTAGGTGCCTTTTCAAGGCCTTACTGCAGTACCTTTGTATTTTAGAATTGTAGTTGCTACTGTACTGATGCTTAGGTAAATTAGATCTGTCTTTTCCCTTTTGTCCGATTGTGTTTTGCTTGAAATTTGATTTATAAGGCAATATTTGTACACGTACATTGTGCTTTTTTATCACTGACCTGTAGCCTTGTGTCTCTTGTGTTTCTGCATCTGATTGATATTACAAGAGGTCTAGCTTTTGGTAGTTGATGGTCCTATAAAAAAAACCCAACTGTCTGCTTGATGATACTAGTACGAATTCCTCTTTTGAAATACTTAGTTTAAAAAATTTAAACTTACTTTAACAACTTAATAAAATAAAAGAAGAAAAAAATTCAAAAGCTTTAAATTTAAAAGAGTTTTAAAAGTTTAAAAACTTAGAACAGCTTAGAACTGCTTCACAGCAGTGTGTTCCTAGACCTGTGTGCATAGAAATGTAATATTCAGTGCATCTATTTCATAATACTTTAGACTATTATTTTTAAGGGGCTTCCCTCTTCTTTTATCTTGTATTATGTAGAGAGTTTTGCTTGGCTACTAAACTACTTTTGTAGAGTTGTAGCATTTGTTTACTACAACAAGCATGCTCCTTGCTAAGACAACCTCTACAAAATGTTATCTGAAATAACTTAAGTTCTCCATAATACCAATGTGCATATCCAAAATCATGCTTAAATTGTTGTCTTGATTTTTTTTTCTCTCTGAAATGGGCTATTTTAATATACTGAATTTCTTACTATTTTCATTTAAGAACAGTTAGAAATTTAAACATAACATTTGCAGTTTTTTTCTGAAAAATAAGTAGCTAAACATAGAATTCTTGAAATGCATTTTTTTTTGTCTTTTCAGCCTCCCATGAATCATAAACAATTCCTTTGTGCTGTTAGGTAACCAATACTGAGGATTAAAGTCACCTTGTCAGATTGCAGTGTGTTTTGGTTCTTTCAAACAATTCTGCCCTGGTAGCAAAACCAGCTTAGCTAGAATAGCAGTGTTGAATTAACTAGTAGTGTATTAAATAGCATAGGCTGAATGGATTTGAAACAAGTAAGTATTGTATATATGGAATTCTATATATGTATAAATGTATTGTTTTCCAAGTGGAGAACTATGGAGAAAGATCCTACTTCTTGGATCCCAGAGAGCCATCCAACCCATGGGTCATCGTGTTTTTTTGATATTTATTGGGATGAAAAAGCTATTAGGAGCCATTTATGACCTGTTAAAGAAGGCTGCTTCAAATCAGCCTGTAATTTACTGCCTTAGACTTTTTCTGTCATCAACCAGTACTGTGTAATTTTTTGAGCTATATTCATCCCGCATAATTTTAGCCACCAAACTGGTATACTTACATTAGGAGTTTTGCTGCTGTAGGTTCCCCATTTAGTCAATGGGGAAAAGTGGAAACTTAGGCTAAGTGTGTAATTTATTGTAATCTGGGCCAAAGGTTTTCAGTCTTAAATCAGAACTATGATTGCATACTTTGCTTACTGACTGTGCTCACAGAGTAATTTGAAAACCATTTAAAACCTTGCTTGAGGTTTCTAGAGCACAAATCTGGAAAAAAAAAGGTACAGAGGGCTTCTCAAATGGTTTTGCTAAGGAGAGGTTGATTATGTCATTGGTTCCTGATCTGTGTAGAAGCTTCCTCCTTCATCTCAGAGGTCTGATGGTCAAGAAGTTAAATGTTCAGCCCAGCTCAGATGATTTGTTGCAAAATCTTCATGAAGCAGTATCTAGACTTGAGGTGCCCTTGTCAGCAGGTGACTTTCTCAGCAAAGAATGAATGTATTCCATGTGTTTCAGAAGGTTTCAGAGAAACTGTGGTTTTATGCAGCCTTGCAAGAGTACGGAAAATGTTTTTGTTACATCTCTGTGACTGTGGGATGATCCTGCTGACTTCAGTGAAAAGGAGATGTTTAAAACTAGAGCAGAAGTGGCTGTTGGTCCATTGTTAATATTAGCTCCAGGAAACAATCCATTCAGTTTTTCCTTTTTAATGTTTGGGAGTTTTTTTATTTCATAAATGTAATTTTTGGGACTATTTTTAGTATAACTATAACTTACTGAATTGCAAATAGACAGTTAATAAAATACACTGCTGGGACCTTATCCGTTTCAGTGTTGGAAGTAGTAAAATCAGTAGTTTTTAAAAATAATCTGCAGGAATTGGTTAGCTTTCAACATGTATTAGAATTATTGGGCAAATCCTGATACAGCCATGAAGGTGAGTGGAAACTGAAATAAAGGCTTTGCTAGCAAGAAAAGTGTTGTTTTGGGAGTTATGAGACGACAACAGAAGAACAAGGTAGTTAGAATTAGTTGATTTCAGGCCTCATTGGAGCTTTTGGTGTAAGGCAGTACAAGGGAGGAAGAAATACTGGTGAATTTGTATTCAAGGGTTTGCCTGCCTAGAGCACATGTTAAAGGCTACTTCTTCATTTTACAGTTATAATGAGCCAAGGAATGACAACTTTAAATAGAAGTAATAGTTTTTAAAATTAACGTTAATGATGCAATTGATGCCTTACCTGGTCAGCAGTCACTTTTTTTTATTTACATATGTCATTATGGCTGAAATATTGGTGTTTTCTGATATATTTTTCTACAGTTTTAGAGATTTATGAAATTTTGTGCTAAAGTATTAGCCTCTGTTATTTATAGTCTGTCAAAGGAGGTATCTAAAATGTATTGTGACTCAAATCTATGCCAAACCAGCAAGAGCCTGCCAGCAGTTAGAGTGCAATGTTTATCTGGTTATTTCTCTTAGAATATGTATTTGTGTACATGTGGGCAGAGCCCATGGTCATTGCTCTGCTGGATATAGTTGAAGGATATGTCTTAGTTGATTGCATGTCTTGAGAACATTTCTGCTAGTACAAACACACATGTGAAACAAAGCAAGGAAGGTTATCTTCATTTTTAAATGAGGTGGAATTTTGATTACCTGCTTCAGAAATAGAGGGTGTTTTGCAGGAGGCTGTTTGAAGCTACCTTACCAGTCAGTTCATAGCATCATAGAGTAGCCCAGATTAGAAGGGACTTCAAAAGCTCATCTGGCCCAACCTGTTGTGGGAAAGGGAGCCTAGATGAGATTTTCTAGCACCCTGTCCAATTGGACCTTGGAAACCTCCAACGATGGGGACTGTACCATGTCCCTGGTGAGGTTGTTCCAGTGATTGATGGTTCTTAGTCTAAAATATGTCTTTCTTACATCAAGATAAAACCTCTCCTGCTGCAACTGGTCTTCTTCATATGGCACCTTGTGTAGAGAGAGCTTCTATAGCCTTTCTGTAGCCACCCTTTACATATTGTAATCCTGTGTTGAGGTCCCCCCTGAACCTTGTATTCTCCAGAGAGAAAAGACTTAACTCTTTCAGTCTCGTCTTGTAGGTCATGTTCTCCATCCTCTTCATGGCCCTTCTTTGGACCTTCTCCATTTTTTCTGTCTTTCTGAAATTGTGGAGACCAGACTGGCCACAGTGCTCCAGGTGTGGCCTGACAAGTGCTTGGAAAGCTGTGATGATGGTTATCTCTGCCAATAATGCTCCTGTGGATCCACCCAGGATCTGTTTTGCCTTCGTTGCTGAGTCCTGTTTAGCTCATTGTCTACCAGCACTCCAAGTGCTTTTTCATCAAGGCTGCTCCCCAGCCTGCACTGGGCTCTTTGGTTGTGTTGTCCCAGCTGCAGGACCTTGCACTTGTCTCTATTAAACTCCATACTGTTCTTGCTAGCTCACTCTTCCTGCCTGTCCTGCTCTGTCTGTAAGATGGTTTTCCCTTCTAACACATCCACCTCACCACACAGTTTGGTGTCATGCACAAACTTGGTGATGGTGCTCTCAATCCCTTTGTCCAGGTCATTTAGGAAGCTGTTGAATGGTGTGAGGTGCAGTGTTGATCCCTGGGGGTTTCCACTTGTGACACCCTACCAACCTGAGTAAAAACCATCAGCCACTTTCTTGCCTGTCTTGCAGATCAAGCAAGTTCTTGTGGGTGGACGATTGTTCACAAAACCAGGTATTATACTGTGCTTTTTCACCAGTAGAACTCAGGGCCTCAAAGAGGATGCAAGAAGGAAAAATTACCTGGTCATTGAGCAGGACTGTGAATTGTACCAGGAGAATTCAGTTCTTCCATCCCATGGTCCAGAGCTGTGCATTCATCTGTGCTATCAAAGGTGCAGTGCAAGTTACACACTTAAAAGTTCTAGTAAAGAGGTTGTGACTACTCTGGGTATCCTGCAGATGTGGTAGTGTGAAGGACAACAAGCTAACAATGTATTTTAACGCATGTGTCACAGTCTGCCTGAGCAACTGCGTCTCCAGATCTCCTCTCTTGCAGTTTTACCTAGATAACCTAATCAGGTTATATGTGTTTCAGCTATGCAAAATGACAGATGAATTCTGCATTGATGTTTGGTACTGCTATTTTATTTTTTTATCAGTCTATTACTATAGATTTTCCCCCCTGTTTTTCTATAAAGCTCTTCATGGAAAAACTGCTCATAGCTAGAGAAAGGCTGGTGGGAACAGCTGTACATGTACTTTACTGGAATCATGGAAATAAAGAGCTCAGTGAGAAGAGTTGTGGAAAGAGAGAGGGTTGTATATACCCTGAAAAAAATCAAAATTACTTCTGGAATAGTTGCTATTCCTACCTAATGATTTTAAGCTTCAAACTCGGTGTGTTTTTATGCACTGGGAGCTTATGCTGTTTTGTGTTGCTCTGCACTCAAGCAGTGAGGGCAATTAATATGCACATTAATAGAGCCATGAGCAGGCTTGGCTGCTAAATCCCTTGCCCCAACAACCAGCTGAGCAGTACCAGCAAAACAAAAGTCAGCCTTGATGAGGTCTGTCAGCTTTTGCTCTTTATTTTAGTGAGCGAGACATATGTGACTGAAGCAGATGTCTCTATTTTCTCACTGCCAGGATTCTTCTTGATATGTTTCATGCCTATCTTGTTCTTCACCCTGCAAGGCAAAAAAAAAAATAAATAAATCCTATCTCCAAATGGTGCAGCATTTCTAAGCTGTAGTGTTCCCTTTTAGGAAATTCCACAGGTATTTTGGGGTAGATTATACTTGTACCTTTGTCTTCAGTAGCAACTGATGCAGATTTTTTTTTCTCAAGGAATAACCCAGGCAACTTGTGTGAACTACATGTTAACAAGTGCTTGTTAGAGTGGGAAGGTAAAAATTCCTTTGTTTGAAGTTTTTTGGTCTTTTCCTATTGAAATTATAAACTTCATATTTTAGTGATGACAAAATATCCAGTATGATTGAAGTAAATGAAATAAAAAATGTTCCTCTCTGTGTAAATCAAGTTAAATAAGGCAGTATTTTAAGCTGGCTGGCATCAGTGGCAGAGGCACTAAGTCTGTTCTAGCAAAACTGGTAGACACCCCAAAATTTGCCATTTGGGGGGTTGTATTCCAGGTGGCATGTCTTCTGGGTGGATTACTACAAAACTGATCATAATGGATTTGTGTTCTTTTTTCTACATAGCTCAGTCCATAATTTTAATTTTTAGTAGTTTTTGCACATTTATAATGATGTTCGTTTTAATGAGGTGTAAAAATCTGTTGTTGAATGTCACTTAGTGTTCCCTGTGCTACTAACAGAACAGAAATTACTGGCTTTCAGAAATTAGACTTTATTTTACGTAATTTTTTTAAAAAGCTAAACAGCCCAACCCTTAGAATAGCATGTTTGGGAGTTTTGAGATTATGTGTAATTAGCTAAAATCACTATAGTAACTGCAGTTTTTGCAGTTTTTGGCACTGCCTAAAACCAAGATACACTGTAAAACCACAATTATACTGGAGAAAAAAGAGAGTTTCCTCCTACTTACTGTGGCACTGAATGTGAAATATGATGGGAAAACTTCCTTTTCTAATTAAAAATTTAAGGCTCCACCTAATACTTTAATTAGCTTTTCTCTGCTTTGAGGCCCATGGTTAGATAGCAAATTCCTGCTAGATTCTCCTAGATCCTAGGATGCTTTAAGGCTTCATCTGCTTGTTCTGTATTATTTTTTGAGGGAACTGATGGAGGTGATGTGAAAATGTTGTGCTAATAAGTTTCCCTTTCGCTTAGAGTTCCTCTCACTGGGAAACATTTTTCTGTGCTGCTTCTCCATCTCCACTTCTGTCAGATACAGGGGTTGCAAGTCAATGAGTGTCTGCTGGAATCAGATGCTAAATTAATTCACTTTATTATGCCATACAGGATAGTTGCTTGTGTATCACAGACGAAATTGCTGCATCACCATATTAAATGATTCTTTGCCTTTGGAAGTATTTGTATCCAGCATCAGGTTCTGCCTGTCCTGTGTCAAGTTCTGGAGGTGTAAAAGCTGAGACCGATGTGTCTTCATCCCTGTATCAGATACCAGAGCTGACAGTACATACCGTTTCTTCAGAAGTGCTGTACTCCTTTTCACTTTGTGTTTCCAGTCCAGGATTATTTTTGAAGTTTAAATATTTCTGTGCTCTAATCTCATGGTAGATTTTTGCAGTGTGAGTGAACTTCAGAGAGCTTTAAATGGATGGTTAACTGTAAGGAAGTGTTAAAAAATGAAGTGGTGATGGAATGGAGAAAATCTTAGTAGAACCTAAGTAATATTCTAATTTTTTGTATTTTCAGTTCTATTTTTTTCTTGAATTTTACTTATCCTTATCTTGCAGGTCTTATCCCTTTTTAGTTCAAATTAAAAAACCAAAATAAAACAGTAAATGTAGCACCCTGCAAGTATGTAGCATTAAATTTGGTTAGCAAGCAGCACTGTTGATTATTAATGGTCTAAGTTATTTTTTCACAACCACTCTTATGAACAGTTTATCTATAATGAATGAAAAGAGCTGTTTATGAGAGCTGATAAATGCCGTCCTAGTTTAAGTTTATTTTTTAATTTTGCTGTCTTTAGTTTAATTTTCATTTGAATAATGGGAATTAAATATGATAAATCTTTGCATTCTTCTGAAACCTCGGGCCAGAGTGGTGATGAGTTTGAGTAAGTCTGATGTCTAAGTGGAGTTTCTTATGGTGCATCTATTTCAGCAGCTGTTGTTTTAGAAAAGTTCAACATGGTAAGTACAATCAGAATGTTCTGCAGTTTGAGGTTTGAAGAGCTGAGGAAGGATTCCAGAAGATGTTCTTCCAGCCAAGTAGGCAGCTGCAGAAATTGCTGGAGTGTGGAGCAGAAGTTGTTGCTGTTGGTTTCAAATTCAATGCTCAGGAATTTTCCCTGATTGAAGGTATCATGTAGGACATATGGCTAATCCTGTTAGCCACATTACTTATTTTAATCAGCTGACCTCAGATTGCCCACCTCTGCTAGGGCAAAAGATGCTAAGAGGGGACTTCTGCAAATCATGCAGTGCATGAAAAATAATTCCCCTACAGTAGAAGTCAAAAGGTTGACAGCAGATGGGGCTTCTAACACATGTCCTACCCTGGTGGTCAATGGAATCAAATCCAGCTGGGACCAGTCACCAGTGGCATTCCTCAGGGCTCAGTGTTGGGACCTTTTCTGTTTAACATCTTTATTGATGATCTTGATAAGGACATAGAGTGTATCATCAGTAAGTTGGCAGATGACACCGCAGTGTGAGTGAACTTCAGAGAGCTTTAAATGGATGGTTAACTGTAAGGAAGTGTTAAAAAATGAAGTGGTGATGGAATGGAGAAAATCTTAGTAGAACCTAAGTAATATTCTAATTTTTTGTATTTTCAGTTCTATTTTTTTCTTGAATTTTACTTATCCTTATCTTGCAGGTCTTATCCCTTTTTAGTTCAAATTAAAAAACCAAAATAAAACAGTAAATGTAGCACCCTGCAAGTATGTAGCATTAAATTTGGTTAGCAAGCAGCACTGTTGATTATTAATGGTCTAAGTTATTTTTTCATAACCACTCTTATGAACAGTTTATCTATAATGAATGAAAAGAGCTGTTTATGAGAGCTGATAAATGCCGTCCTAGTTTAAGTTTATTTTTTAATTTTGCTGTCTTTAGTTTAATTTTCATTTGAATAATGGGAATTAAATATGATAAATCTTTGCATTCTTCTGAAACCTCGGGCCAGAGTGGTGATGAGTTTGAGTAAGTCTGATGTCTAAGTGGAGTTTCTTATGGTGCATCTATTTCAGCAGCTGTTGTTTTAGAAAAGTTCAACATGGTAAGTACAATCAGAATGTTCTGCAGTTTGAGGTTTGAAGAGCTGAGGAAGGATTCCAGAAGATGTTCTTCCAGCCAAGTAGGCAGCTGCAGAAATTGCTGGAGTGTGGAGCAGAAGTTGTTGCTGTTGGTTTCAAATTCAATGCTCAGGAATTTTCCCTGATTGAAGGTATCATGTAGGACATATGGCTAATCCTGTTAGCCACATTACTTATTTTAATCAGCTGACCTCAGATTGCCCACCTCTGCTAGGGCAAAAGATGCTAAGAGGGGACTTCTGCAAATCATGCAGTGCATGAAAAATAATTCCCCTACAGTAGAAGTCAAAAGGTTGACAGCAGATGGGGCTTCTAACACATGTCCTACCCTGGTGGTCAATGGAATCAAATCCAGCTGGGACCAGTCACCAGTGGCATTCCTCAGGGCTCAGTGTTGGGACCTTTTCTGTTTAACATCTTTATTGATGATCTTGATAAGGACATAGAGTGTATCATCAGTAAGTTGGCAGATGACACCAGGCTAAGTGGGAGTGTTGATCTGCATGAGGATAGGGAGGCTCTACAGAGAGACTTGGATAGATTGGATCGTTGGGCTCATGTTAGTGGTCTGGGCTTCAACAAGGCCAAGTGTTGGGTCCTACACTTGGGCCACAACAACCCCAGGCAACGCTCCGGGCTTGGGGAAGTGTGGCTGGAAAGTGTCTGGCAGAAAAGGACCTGGGTGTTCTAAGTGACAAGTGGCTGAATATGAGCCAGCAGTGTGCCCAGGTGGCCAAGAAAGCCAATGGCATCCTGGCCTGTATTAGAAATAGTGTGACCAGCAGAAGCAGAGAGGTGATTGTCCCCCTGTACTCAGCACTGGTGAGGCCACACCTGGAGTGTTGTGTCCAGTTCTGGGCACAACAGTTCAAGAGAGATATTGAGGTGCTGTGAGCCATTCATCCTATAGTTTTCCTTCCAACTGTATGAAAACTAGGTCATGTTAAGAAGTCAAAGGGTTTTAACGTGGTGTTTATTGTGTATCTTGTGAAGCAATTCAAAATGAAATGCCAGAGGTCATGAAAAAAGCAGAACAGGAAGTAGTAATTAAGATTTTTACTGATAGGGAGTCATGCTTCTCTTTACCAAACCCTTGTCAGTTTTCTTTTCTCATTCCTCATGTGTACAACCTCTGGCTTTCCTGAACTCTTGTCTGATCTTTTGGATGTTCCATGAAGCAGTTGTTTGCTTGTTTTCAAATTGGAACCCAGAGCTGAGAAGGGACTTATGAAGTATAAAAGTAAGAGTAAGCTTGGGAAAGACATCTTGACAAGTTATTGGTGATGTTTCCAGTTACAGCTTACACAAGTATCAGTGGGATGGATGTACCAGTTGCTGAATTAGTTTTAGAAATTGTGTACAGACAATAACATAGATTTGCTTGCAGAAATTTTGAAGTTCATTTGGTTGTTGTTTTTTTTTTAATTTACTGAAAGTATGAAAAAATTCAGATAGGAGAGAAAAGAGCCTTAAATATCATAGGTTGGATAAAAAGTTTGTTATGGATACTGCACACAGAGCATAAGGTGGCTGTTGTCCTAAATTCATATGAAGAAAAATTAAAACCAGGGAGCTCATGATAATGTTTTCTTGAGAAATAAAAACCCTAGAATATTCAAAATATATGTATCTATAAATGAAAATTCATGTACACGATACAGATATACATGTGTATATAGTTATCTTAGTTATTCAAAATGTGACTTTTTGAGTAATGGACATGAGAGATTTGTTAAGGATTATAACTGGAAATTAATTTATGTAATTTAAGTCCAAGAAACTGCACTGGTTATTTTCAGGCAGTCTGTCATAATTTTTTTAAGAAACTGTAATTGATATTTAAGAATCAGACTTCTGTTCCTTTGAAAAGCTTTCTGCATGGTTCATAGTTGCAGTGTCCTTTTGTGTGCTTTGAAGTGCTGAAAGACCTTGCTGCTCTTCTAACATGACAAATGGGGAGGAGTTTTGAAATGGCTAGTCAAATTAGGTAAAAAGCTAATCCATTGTTTCTGGCACAGGGTATCTGTTCCTTTTTAACATATAGGCAGGTTTACTGTTTGAAATCAGCCTTTTACATAATGTTTTATTTCTTCATATTTGCCTTCAGACATGTTAACTTTGTAATGTTTTCACAGTATGAAAAATAATTTTTAAAATGAGCATTGTTTATATTATAAAGATTTCCCAAGGGATATATTCCATGCTTATTTTGGCTCTTACGTTTTCTTAACCTAATTCTTTGTGTAATGCAGGGTTCCCTTCAACCAAAAAGTTGAGAAAATAGGACTTGTCTCTTGTTACTAACTATGGCTATTTATATTCTGCAGTGATAGTTGATTCTGCAGATATCAGTGGTGAAACATTCCAGATCTTTGTGTAGTCTGATGTTAATGAAATGCTTCCTACATATTTGGCATCAGCTGAGAATTCGTTAGATAAGTCAAGTAGGAATGGTATTCCTTAGAGAAATAAAAAAATAACTTGTTTAAAAGAATAATTTGCAGAAAAATTAAGCTGAACTCTGTAAATCAAAATTCAGATTTATTTCCTATAATGCCAATTTAAAAATCAAGAGAATCTTTAATGTTTGCATAGATGGAATCACTGCTGTTTGAGATACCCTGTTATAAGCAAAGCTGTGTCTTTTGTTGTTTTTCTGAAACAATTGTTGTGTTTCTCTTCGTACAGTATTTCTGACTGCCTCTACAATATTTTCTGGCTACATTTTTCAACGGCAAGATATATTTTAAAGTAAAGAACAGATGGTCATTAGTCATTCTTTGAGAGTCATTTTCATCTAAATCTGACTTGATCCTGTTGGTAACAGTGGGGTAATTGTTTTTAACTCTGTAGTAGTTCTTAAGTCCAGTTTAAATTATTCCAAAACATTCACTTTCGTCTTTCCCATGGCATAAGCAATCCTGAATAGAAAAGATCTTATTTTCTGATACTCTTGTGTATGGATATTGTAGTTTACATGTCACTGTGCATATGAAAGTATGTTATGCATGGGAGTGTGCATACATTCTGACCTTCCCTCCCACAGTGCTGAAGCAATTCATATGTGCTCTGTGCTAGGGACATTTAGGACAAAAATGTTCCTGGCAGGCTTGTGGTGGGATGTGACCAGTCTTAGTGACAGACCACAACATCTGACACAAAATGGCCTGGAATGGAAGTGGGTCAAACTATATTTCTTGGATTAATTAGGAAGCAGGTAAAACTGCCTTTCTCCCAGCTGGAGAAGACTTTGAAAGGCAAACATTATTACTAAAATTGATGAGAGTTGGTCAGAATTGTGGAGTGAACCTTTCCTCCTTTCTGCAAAATGGGAAAGGACTAAGTGGTTCATAATCTCAAAGAGCACTCTTCACAGCTCTCTACCCACTTAACACCTTACTTTGAAATATTTTTTCAACTGTGATCTGGAGGGAAGAGTCATCCTTGAATCAGCATCCTTGCTGTCTCCTGCACTAAGGTTTTTGCTTATTGGGAGTTTCAGGGAGGCCATTGCACTGGGATCATAAAATTACATCCAGACTGCATCTGTCTCTGTCATGAGGTCCATGCTTGCCTTGGAGAGCAGTTTATAGTGCTAATGTGTGTATCACTGTAAGGTCAATTATTTTAAAAACAAGAAAAAAATAGTAGACCTTATTCAGCCATGTTAACGAGGCAGACAAACTCCTTTATCTGGTATGTGAGCATTTGTGCAAATAGGCAACCATGTGCTGCGTGTCACTGTGAATCAGGGATTGCTCCCTGGGTCTTAAGTCCTTCGTGAGACACCTTACCCGACCTTTTCATTGTCTTGAGCACAGACCTTTCCACACTGACAGGCTTGCTATCTATGTATCTATAGATACACAATAGAAAATATCCCCTATGGGAAAGCAAGGGAAAAACTGAGAGAGAATTCTCACCCCAATCTCAGTATCTTTAATAAGCCTAGTCAGTCATAGTGCTGAGGGAGCTGTAAACATAGAACTAACATCTGTTGACAAGGATTTGCTTTTATTAATGGCAATAGATAACATGAACAAAATGAGTTTTTTGCAGGCCTGCTTTTTACTCTTTGAAAGAGGTCAGTTAAGCTACTCATGCTACACGTTTTCCATTTATATTTCTGTCAAAAAGTAATCTCCAGGTGTTACTTTTTCAGTTCTGTTTTTACTAGGACTTTTAAGATCCTACGGCCTAGTAAATTATTGTTTATATTTTAAAGGATTACCTGTATAGCCTACAGGTAGAATTTCAAAACTATATCCCACCAAATTTTTCCATAAGTAATTATAAATGTTACCTTTGTGTCTTATCCTGCAGTAACTGTTCATACATGTTGTCACAGGGATGGGATCTGCAAGTTGGTGAATGCTGCAGCACCTAATAAAAGCAGATGAAACTTGCATTTTGTTAGAAACTATTTCCTTCATTCTGCATGCTGTTTAAGTACTTAGTGACTGTAACTTTTTTTTTTTTTTTAACATGGTAGTTGTCTGCCTAGTTGAGAGTTCTGGAGTTTTGGACAGCCTAAGTATGATTATAAGTAAAATACTCTATTTTTTTTGTAATTGTTGGTGAGATTAACTTCTTTCCAATACATAGGAAAAATGGTTTAGTGTTCCTATGTCTCTGAATGCAGTAGAGTAAGAAGGCACATTTCCTTTGGTCAACACAGTGAATTATGAGCACTTCAGTGCAATTACATCCAGCACTCTGCTCCCAGTGAGGGGTTTTTCCATTGGCAAAGTTCTGCATTCTCCCTAAGTATTTCCTTTAAAAACAAGCAAACAAAACAAACAAAAACCATCTTGATTTACAAATACTTTAGGTAATTTCTGGTACTTGAAGAAACTGGATTCCCTCCAAAGCTTTCTTGCAGTCTCAGGTTGTTCAGCCTTCCTCTCCATAAAGAAAGTTGGGGGTGGAAATGGCTGGCAAGTGTGCATCTGGCTTTTAAAAGCAAATTTAAATCTCGTATTTTAAACCCTTTAGAGTTGACAGGCCGTTCTGTTACAGTAGTTTAACATTTCAGCAATTTCTACAGTTAGATGTATAAGGGGACTAATCTACCTCTGTACTGTGTAAATTATAATCTCTCTTCCTTTTCATTCTTTTTCTGTACTGATATATTTAGATTCTATCCTCACTATTTTAAGGTAATGTAAGTCATAAATTTTATTTTTTTTTTCAAATTAGCTTCCACATTAATAAATTTCTAAGTTGACATCAGAACTGACCTTCTTATTTTTAGGTTGATAGTCCCCTTCTGGATTTTTCATGGAGTTATGGTCTCCGGGCTGAGCTTTTAGGAGAAGTTAATGTGAAACATTGCACAGCACTTTGTAATAGCTAAGGAAAATGCAATAAAATATAGACATGATTTTCTGTTTAAGTTTTCTGCAGCTATGCTGCAGAGTGAAAATCAAAGATGCTGGTGATTGATTGCATGTTGATTAACTTCAACAAGAATTTACAGCAATTAGTTCTGATTTGCTATAGAGTCTTGCCTGAGTCATAAATCCTTTAGGATTTGCTGAACATTCTGAACAACTGAGTGAAGATTTACATTACTTTCCTTTACCTTTTTTTTTTTCCTCAAACAGCAGTTTAATGACGAGTTCTTGTTCATCTGATGACATTGATCAGGAAGAAATCCAGCTCGCTTTGCAGGCTGCTAAAATTGCCACCCGAGAAAAGATCAGATCCAGATTTCATGGCAGTAATGATCTTATTCACCGCCTTTTTGTCTGTATCTCAGGTATGAGAGTAGCCTTTTCTTCTCAATTTAAAAACTATTATTTTTTTTTCCAAATATTTGGTGTGCATAAAGTTAGATGATCAAGAGTTTGAGCATACAACAGGTTTGACCCAAAAGTGCTTCCTTTTTCTTGCTGATGCTCCATGCCCTCAAGGGGAGAAATTGGTTGCAGATGTATTTTGATGCAAAAGGAATCTCTTGCTGTTCCTGCCAAAGGACAAGGAAAATATGTTTCAAATTGCAGGTGGCATAGAGGCCAGAATGTGACTTGGCCATTTATAGAAAATCGTCTGTTTAAATTTTCAAATTTTAATACTAACATGAGAAAGTGATCCCCTCAAAAATAAATATGAGGCCATTACTAGTAGCAACAGACAAATGTAAATACTATTTTTAAGGGTGGTTTAATAGTCTAGCAATTGTTTACCCGTTTTCTCAAATGCTTAGGTGTTGCTGACCAACTGCAGACAAACTATGCCAGTGATCTGAGAAGTATCTTAAAGACCTTGTTTGAAGTTATGGCAACCAAACCTGAAACAGAAGACAAGGAAAAGCACAAGAAAGGTAAGATATTTAGCTGTTAGTTTTCTATAGTGAATTTCTGCTGTTGGCCCCTTGGGGATCCATGAAGTGTTTGACAAGAGTTTCCGTAACATTTGGTAACTTTTTGGCAGCGCTTTGTACAGTGATTAGGCTTAAGTTTTTAAAAAGGCATGGAAACAGACTGTAAACTGGATGAAGTCACTGGAAGTATTGGTACAATGAGTATGTCTTGAGGCAGATGTTGAAAGAGCTCAGGCTTTCTGAGTGCATCTGTTCCCTTCCATATTCCTATGTACAACAAACAGTACTTGTAGCCCGTGTGGTCATAACATAATGTAAGCAGGACTTGGACTTGCTAGATCATTTTTTTTTCCCGATGGACACATTTTAATTTGCCCAGACATGTACCATGGATTATGAAGTTTAAATAGCTATGCAAAAGGAGCTGACTGAAAGATGAGAATGCTCAGAAAAATACTGAAATCTGATCTGTCTTGTAGAAACTGCAGGATGCTGAATTTGGCTTCAATATAGAAAAATATCCAGTTGTAGATAATTAGATAATATTCTTGATAATTAAGATAATGAAACCAGAACTAGATAATGAGCAAGATTTTTTATTCTCTGACACCGTTTTGATTATTTCTTTTTCAAAGAGGCAAGTCTGCTAACTTACCTAAGAATAACAATGTCATCACAGCAAGACTGCAATTACCTTTGTCCTTTGTTATGATTAGACCTATCAGCATCTGAAGGTGATCAGAGTTCTTTTGGTTTTCCCTCCCTTTCCTCATGATAGAAATATTTGCTTTCCCTTTCTCCCAGTTTCATGAGGATTTTACATGAATGACTAAGTTAGAAGCTGGTTAAATTTAGCAGAATGTCCTCCAATCCAACTGGTATCTGCAGTGAGATAATGCACAACATGCATTACAGTCCTCTACTACTTGTGATCCACACTTCCACAATGTTTCTATGGTGGCAGCATGTCATGACATGACAAGAGACTGTTTTTTCATTAGCAAGAGAAAAAGGGGTTAGAGAGAATTGCTGAGGATCAAAGCACTCCTGAGCATGCAAATAAAAGTAATAAATAAAATGGAGCTGTAAAGAATTATCACTAGGATAGATATGGTAGTCAACTGTACTTGGTTGGAAAACTTCCTGATCAGTAAACAATTACATTAGAAAAAAGTTGCTGACAAAAGTAAGCAGAAGCAAAATTAACAAATAGTGGTCAGGGACTTTCGGATAAAGTTTTGCTTTGATGTATGTGATTTGATGTTTGATTCACCTAGGGAATCTCTGGTTGTTCTCACAATATATCTTGTAAAGCATCCTAGTTAAGAACTGGGAAATAAAATACAAGATGCAGCTAAACTGCTAGAAGTAAGATGACTGTGTGTCCAGTAATCACAGCATCTTTTATTTCTGTTGTCATTCCAAAGAATAGAGGAAACTTTTAAATCACTGTACTAGGGTGAAGAAAAAGGAAAACATATAAGAAGGTACAGATGCTACTGTAAACTAATCCTGAACATCCTAACATGAATATTTTGAGTGAAAATTGGAAAAATATTAATTCAGCTTATTGGTTTGTTTTACAGTTAATCAGGGTTTAAGGAATGCAGCATTGGAAGACTGTGCTTTATGTCAAGAAAGTATATCATCCTCAGAACTTGCAGCCAAAGCCAGAGATGGGGACTTCGAAGGTACTCTTTTTTCTCAGAATTCAAATGAGACGACATTGATGTGTATAAATATAATCATTAAAATGAAAAGAAAACTCTTTTGAACCTTGGTGCTGGGAAGTGACTATAAAATGTTGTCATATTGTGATTTAGAGACTAAGTCAGATGATAAACTGAGCATATATCTTCCAGATTTTTTTAACAGCCTCACGGTACTGTGATCTACAAATTGTCATACCTAGCATGAATTCCTTTCTATTGGTAGACGAAGGTCCTGTATAGTAAAGGCTTTAATATGGCAAATGACATTACATGTGACAAGTTTCAGAGGGCTGTGAAGGGTACAAAGCTGTAAGTAACGTCTTCTCAGCCAAATGTGAAGAGATGTTTTACATCATTTGCTATATGTGAAGGGGCTACTTTTTTTCCTAGTAGAAGTACCTTTCATATTTTCTTCACTTCTGTCTTCGAGGAATGTGATTGAGTATATTTTTTATTTTCATATTCTTCACCATGTTACTTCAAAGAAAAAGCGAGTTTTAGGTAAGTCTGCTGGGGTTACTGAGATCTCACTGAATACATGGTAAGGGTGAGAAAAAGTGCATCTGCAAGTCAGAGTTTGGGTCAGGATTCAATCATCCTGAGAGCTCAAAAGTTTGGGTTGCTAATTTGGGGTTTTTTGTTCCTCCTTTTTGAACCTGAGCCACTGTGGAAGTGCATAGGAGTCAGTTATGGAGTATAGCACTCACATGGTAAACATGGTAGAAAAAATGGAATAAAAGATGTCAGAGCACTTGCAGGCAGAGGATAAGAAAAGGGAAAGCAGATGTATGCAATGGGGTAAACAAGAAAGCCATCAGCTTTGATCGTTAGGGCTAAGTGGTGGTTTCAGCACACAGGGAGCCCAATTATCAGAGCGGTGGTGTCTCTGTGGTCAAGGGAGAAGTACAAGACAGCCATCAACTGTGAACCTGTGTCTGAGCTTCCCAGAAATTCAAGTGTGCAGTAATTTCCTAATGCTTTAAAACTGTGATCTGTTGTTGTCTATTTGTCCACACATGCTGCAGTTCTTCCAGTGAGAGGTTCTGAGTGCAGGCTGACTGAGGGCTGAGGGATAAGCAGTGTAGGTCTCTGCTCGCGTGCAGGGGGGAGAGACCAACAGAAATGTTAGTTCATGTCATTTGCAGTAAAGATCAGAAATCATAGGGGGAATGTGAGGTGTGGAGAATCTCTTAAAAATTAGGTTTTAGAGTGATGCTACATATTTATAAGTTATTTTGTGCTTATAAAAACCCTGTGGTTTGCCTGCTCACCCTTGTAAAGCTGCAGGCTTCAGATCTCAAATCCGATCTGTTTAGAACAGCAGGGCTAATTCATGTATAACACAGTGCAGAAATATTATCTCTTCTGGGGGAAGATTATTTGGTGGCAGATAAAGAACTATTCAGTAGTCATTTTAATTGATTTTTCTATTGAGGCATAATTCAGTCTGTCACAGAAGGTGCAGTAAAGAGCAAATCTTTAAGCAAAATCTTTACCATGTATATGCTGTATTGGAAAAGAATGTAAGAGATTATTCATGCTCTACCGTTTCAGTTCATATTCTTTTGTTTTGAATCGATGCCTGATGTTGCCAGTGAATTTGACTTACAGAACTTGAAAGCAAGCTAGTCTGAACTGCAGGATGCTGAATAATCTTCTCACAGTGGATATACATTTTGTCATGGCACAGTCAGTTCACTTCCCTGGCATGTTATTCAGATTTTAAGGATCTTCAGCTTTTCATGGCATATTCTATTGGCACAGGGAAGGTTTTATGTTTGGAGAAGGGCATTCCTATGGCTTGGAATGTTATTTCTTGAAATAGAAGACAACAGTCTGGACATTTAAGTGATATTATGGCTGTGTAGGTGTTCAGTTTCACACACCCAGGCAGCGTGAATCAGTTCCATCCCTGCTCTAAGCAAATGGTAGAACCCAACCTGTAATATTAATAGCATAGGCAGATGACTACAGCACAAACAGCCTTTTGCCTGCACCTTTGTTCCGAACTAGCAGGTGTTTCACGTAAGCCTATGTGATGGAAAGTGGAGCCTTGTGGGGTAACCAAGGCCTTTTTGAATAAGTAGAATTGGATGCTCGAATGAGCTTGGCTGCCTTGGCACGCTGTTTTTGCATGCTAACACATCCTCTAAACAGAGCCAGTTAGCCAGTGCTCCTGCAGGTACTCTGCCTTTGGTACCCATGCTTGCTGATTGCAGAGGGCTTGGGTATATCTGAATCAAATCTCCTTGTAAACTTTTTCTGAAGGTCTTACGTGGCTCGTGTGTAAGTGGTTATTCTGTGAAGACCTGCTTGTACAAATGGGTATTGCTCCTCTATATAAACTAATTAGGGTAGTCTGCTATGACAGCTTTCAGACTTGATGATGGGCAGGAACTTCCTGTAACACAAGAGAGACAAGGATGCTGAGGACCATGGAGGTGGGCTTCACCTTCCAAACCAGAACAAACCATAAAAGGTTTACAAAAAGGGGCATCTGAAAGGGATCAATATGTTGAATTTGTGTGAACTGTAGAAACACCCATTCTGTCTCTCCCTCCTCCAATACATTCCAGTCCCCTGTCCCTTCAGGTCACAAGCCATTGCTGGCAATGCTGTACAGACTTTTTTCCTACTGAGGTATGCAGTGATAGCTAGAGGGTACATATTTTTGCCATCCCTACAGCATCCAGCATGACGCATAAACTTACAGCAGTATTTTAACCTCAGCCAACTGCCTTTTCCCCCTTACAGCACCTCCCCAGCGTAACTCGTTGGTGCTGGTCACTGTAGAAGCAACAGCCCCCAACTTCAGGTGATGTTTGAGTGTAGGTGGAAGATATTTCTTAGTTAGGACAAGCTTTGCTGCATGAGTGTTGTGCCCTGTTTCTTGCAGCAAGCCTGGATGGGTTTATCCTCCAGGCCAAATCTGGGCCCCAGGCCACCAATGTGTACAGTGCAGTTATCACTGTAAATGGATTCAACACAAACTCTGAGAGCATTGCACCAATCTGTTGACAGCATTACACCAACCTTAATTATATCCTTTTCCTACATCATTTCAGGTCACTCTTAATCATTTCAACTGAAAGTGAAAGCAATTTAACGCAAATGAGTGGATCAGTAGCTCCTCCCTTCTGCCATCACAGCAGAACATCAGCATGTATCAAATGGAGAAAGTCTAGCAAGCTACCTGCCAGGAAAGCTTTTTCCAGTTATGAAGTAAATCCCTCTTACTGAAAGTACTGAATGTTCAAGATTGCATCTAATCAATGGTAATAAAAAATAATAATAAGCAAGCCCAGCAACCTGAACAAATACAGGAATAGTTTTAAGATTCTACTGAAGGGTCCAGCCTTTACTCAGATTATGAAGATGAATCACTTGTTTTTGTCAGATTTCTCATTCTTACTGTATATAAACCCGACCAGCTGGTCTGGGTCATAAAACAAATATGAATGTTTATTATGAGCCAGCTGACATTGGCAAGGGTATAGGAGGTAAATCCTGTGACCTGCTGAAGGTCGAAATAAAATAAACTACAGATTGTCATTCCAAAACAAAAGCCTTTTCAAAACTACAGATGAGCCTGTGGTTCATCTGTACTGTCCTAGTGCTCTAGGACCATTTTCTGAGGAAGAATATGTATTTATACTTCATACAGTATAAAAATCATTATATTTCATAGGGGAGTAATGTCAACCAAATATGTTTGTTTTCCTATAATGTAAGATTAATATGGACTGTATTCTGTAAATTAGTTTTAAATATAGTAAAATTTCATGCCCTGGTTGCATGATGGAGAAGGTGGCCAGTGGGAACAAAGTTCTGTGTATGAACTCAAAGCAAATTTTAGTGGCAGCTGCTCAGAAAGAAATAGGTTGGGCTCTTTGCTACCAGTGGTGCTTGCTTCAAATTGCAATAACAGCAGAAGGAGCCTGTGTCCTGGAACCTGCTGTGTTTCTGATTCTGTCTTTCCCTCTGGGTCCTGGCAAGCTCCCAGCCCGCAAAAGAAGAGGGTTATTGGGAATTTCTCAAGCTCTAGCTTAGGACAAACCACTGTTGGATAATAAGCTGGCCAAGAAGTTTGCATGGGACTGAGAGTGGGCAGCATGGGTCACACAGTAATTAAAGCAAACTTCCACATTTGAAAATATAAGAATATTACTCTCAGTTAACCGGGTATATATATATATCCCTGCTGGGACAGACCTGGGTCATTCTTAACATGTATTATAGCTTTAAAAAAACAAACATCAGGGAAGTAGAAGTTTGTCTTTCTGCTCTTTATGTGTTTGGGATCTTGTTTCCAGCCCTAACATAAAACTTGCTTTCCAGGCCTAACACAGTAGCCAACAGTTTCCCATACACACAGAGTAAATTTTTTTTGGTCTTGATAAGGATTTTTATGTATTTATTTCTCTATCAATCTGTGTGATCAAGGGTGAGTCCCTGCTCACCATAATCAGGAGCATTATTTTTATCCTTGTGAGCTTATTGATTTTAAATAGTGACTTTTGGCAAATCTGAGTTTTGACCATACCTGTATTTTGGGGTAATTTATTACTTAGGAAGAATAATCTGTTGCAATGGAGGAGAGGTGTTTTCAATTGTCCATGTCATGAAGTTACAGGCTGGCTTAAAAAGTGAGTTACGCTTCTTATCCAGGACTAAGCATGAGACATCTAGAAATCAGATTATTTTCTTAAGGAAAACCAGGAAGTATTATGAAACTGTTGATGCTTCATGAGAATATTTGCTCTAGCATCTCCATACTCTCTGCAACTACATATTCATTGTCACTGCTTGTTACTCTAGTGTCTGTACAGAACTGCCTTGCTCGCTGCCACCCAGTTACAACTCCAGCCATAATGGATTAGCTGTGGCTGCCAGTGCAAATAACTGTTTGTGCCAAATGGTGTTAGCATCTGTTTGCTCCACAACAGCATGCTAGTTCTCCTTCATCCCTTTCCACCTCTTAATATTCCAGCCCACCCACTTTTGTCTAGTCACAAGTCCTCACTGCCCTCCAACCAGCAGCACCAGCACAGTTTAGTAATTTATGGTCCTAAGGCTTGAGCTCTTGCTCTTGTTGCAATAGGAAGTCACAAGGTCAGTAAAACCCACCCATGCTACTGTATGTGCAGAATCTAATCACCCTAAGTCTAGAATTAGCTGTCAGCTCTAGCTGAATGCTTCCGTTTTTCTTTTGTCCTCTAGGTGCCCATGGCTACTCTGTTATTCAGAATGATGACCAGCAACACTTTCCTAATGAAATAAGTTAAATTGTTGCACAGTTCAGTGGTCAAACATACTTAATTCACATAACTTTTTAATTTCCCTTATTCAGCATCTCTGCTTACACTGTGTGAGAGAAGAATCTAACATCAAGTTTTCCATATTGAAGCAATGGTTTATAATCAACTGAGCATATTTATTGATGCATATAAAATTACAGGATTTTGTACAGTTTTTGTGTTGCAATACTTTAATAACTTGTTTGGAGCTTTTTACCTTTTCAAACACTATCCCTCTCTGTCAGCACAGTGGGAACGTGTTGAGACTTCACTGAGAAAACATCCTGTAAGTACTGTAAAGCACAGGCTTATTGAGACCCACAGTGACATAAATGGGATTTTGATTAGATACAAAATTTTGTGTCCTAAAAATACACACATTGAGTGTTTTTTGGCCTGTAGTATATAGATCTACATTGTCAACTTGCCTCTAGTTTGTAGTTGTTAGTGGTTCTTACAGAGAAAGGCTCCTAGTAATGGTTATATTGAAGACCCAAGTCTCTGGTCCATCTGATTTAAAGTGAAGATTTGAGCCATATCCAGTCAGTGTTTTCTGTCAGAGTTGTTCCATTTTATGTAAATAATTATTTTGCCCAAAGCATGAGTTACTGATGGGGTACCTGTACAGAATGGACATCATTCAAGGTTGTGTGGAATCAGGCAGAGCAGAGGTTTGAGCCCAAGTCTGCAAAGCTCCATGCTTTAGTGAAAGCTTTCTGGATTTGCAAAGATACTCCATCCTGAGAAAGCTTTTTGACAAGAGCTGTCCCTGAAGCTAATAAGTCTGTACCTCTTGTCTCCCTTGCCTTTGAAATTTTCATTAAATAATATTGTTGAAGCAGAAAATTTATTTTTATTGAAAATTTTCATGCCAGCTGTAATCAATACTGAATCTATTCAGCAAAGGTAAAGATGACTTTGGTGTAGCTCCCTGCTAGGAATCTTATGTAAAGGTCAGAGGTGACCCAGAATGACATGGGGAAAATTATGTGTGTTCAGGGTCAAACAGTTTCTTACTGTGGCAGTTGAAGTGAGGGTCAGTCATGTCACCCTAGTTCTCTACTTTCCATACTTAAAACTGAGAATTTACAATTCCTGCTTTCATCACAAGAGCTACAGCAAGCCCACCTGACCTTTTTTGCAGCTCTGAGGATAATGCACTTGGACAGCTGCAGCAGTGTAAGTTCCACAGGCTGCTGTAGGAACAGCCCCTCTCAGGATTACCTTGGCGAAAGTATAACCAGGGGTTATGCATGATGTGCTCTAACAGTCTAATACACATCAATGCAGGAGCTTCCAGTTTGAGTTCTGTGTTAGGAATATTTGATGAAAACAGAAGATGCAGAAAGTCTGCCTATGATGCAAACACCACCACAAGCTTGGAGTTTAGCAGCTGCTGTTCAACAGGGAGTCACGGTGTTCATTCTCTCTGATTTGTTTTCTACCAGAATACAGATTTGCTAAATTAGGCCTTCTATAAGCTCCAGCAACTTGGGAGATTATTTCCCTCCCCTACCTTCCAATAATCTCCTGTCACTGAATTAACTTGTTGGTCTAAACTGTTTGTATCAACACTGTCGATGGATCTGGGTCCAGGTTCTCTTGTCCTTATGTTCTGAGATGCTCTCCTTGTTTTTGTAAGATTAGATGGGACTGCTATAGATGTATTGCATGTACTTAGGCAAAATTAATTTACATGTGCTTTTTTATGTTGTTTACAGTGCCTATGGTTTTTACCATTACTGTGGCCCCACCATCTTGGATTTATGTGAGATTAACTTTTATTGAGCAGAAAACCTTTTTAGCTAGTGAAGTTGCAGAGACATGGAAAGTTGAATTCTAAAAGCTACAGCATAAACAAAAAAAACCCCTATAAAATGTCATTATTTATGGGAGATTGTAAAGCAATATATTTGAATAGTTAAGAGTTAGAAATACTGTTTCTCCTTTTAAAATATCTTTTTCTTCTGTCTACACACTAATTTTTATCTGGTGCCTTTTCCTTTCTCTAAACTTGTTTATTATTCATTTAAATACTTGTTTCTGTTCCTTTCTCTGCCTTTTTCTCTTACATGCTTTTAATGTTTTCTTCTAAAATGTATTTCTGTAGTTGCTCTGTCTCGTTAATCCCTTCCCTCCTTTCCTCCTCCTCTTTGATGTTTCTGCTGTGGTCTTCATCTGTTTCCCAACAGACTTCTCTTAACTCTTGTAGCACAATAAAGCAGTGGGCCAATTAGCCCAGGAACAAGTTTTTCCCTCCATTCCTTGTACAGATCCCTGAAGCACAGGCAGATAGAGCTTTAGAGACTGGATGTTTCCATTTGCTGCTGCGTGCAGAGCTAATGGAGCAGAGCAGCCCAGAGAAGGACTCTTAACATCAGAAGCCTAGGGATGCAGTGATGCTGCCCTGCTTCCAGCACCTCTTCAGGCTGATGCCAGGGGTTTCATTAGTACAGCTCACTCTGCTCCTCATCACGAAGCTTCATCCCCTCATGAAACTGCTCTTCAGAGAACATTTAAAAAACCTGTGCTATAAAAAGCCTGATGACTCAATTGGCTTATGTGTAAGTCAGAAAGGCTGCTCTCAAGGCTGAGCAAGATGAGGCTTCCAAAGGGGGGGGATCCCATCTCCTGGAGCTTGCATGGGCTCAGAGAGAGTCATTCAGGGCTTCATCCTTCCTGACAGTCTGGACACTTTGGCTCCAATCCAGGATTATGTTTGATTTCTCAGCAAGTGGATACTCTTAAAATGAAGCCTCTGTTTTCTACTCAGTGTAGGGACTTGAGCAGCCAAAACTGGAAGCAAAGGCATAGGGCTAATGACCCAAAGTTTCTTGTTTTTAATGTTATTTCAGGACTGCACCATGGAGCAAGGCATTTCCCTCCTGATTTCTCCACTCACAGACTTAGTGACTGTAGCTGGGTGATGAGGATTAAAGCAATTAATGTTTGTACAGCATTTTGAATGTTAAAAGCCCTTACATAACCAAGTGTTACTATTTGGGGGTGTGCTGCAGTGCAGCTGAGCACGGGGTGAGCAGTTGGGATGTTTGGAGGGCACTGCAACCCAGAAGCAAGGGGGCACAGGGCTGGCCACAAAGCCCTCTTGAAGGGAGTCACTGGGTGGGTGAAAATGTGCCTTTAGCTCACTCTGCTGATGCCTTGATTTAGTGAGTCAGGTAATGTGACACCAACATGGAGGTAAAGAGAGTCTCTCTAATGTGGGAGAATGTTCTGTAGAGAGGGTTATGCTGTTTCTATACATTGAGTACCACTAAGATGTGATTTATTTTTTTAAATGCAATTATAAAAACAAAGTTTGCAGATTAATTCATCTGGCAGTCAGGTAATTCTGTAACCATGAACTGTGGATTATATGACTATTATGAGTTTATAAGGTCATTATTTATCAAAATGAATTGCTGTTTCTCATGGAGTTTCTTTTTGCATTTATTTCTTTTACTTAGTACTAGAGACAAATGCATATGAGATCAATTAAAAAATAACTTGTGTAACTTTGCACTTCAAGGGCAGCAATAGAAGAAACAAAACAAAGCAAAACCCTCACAGTAAACACCTGATAGGGACATTGCTTTCTGCCAGTGAGCTCTGGAGTCTTTGTGGTGAGGTTGCATTAGCTTATAATGTGTGTGGACTAATTATGATTCAAAGGAAGGAGTGGTTATGCTGCAGAAGTTGTAGTTCATATTGCAGTTTGTACAAAAATGCCTGTGTTTTGTGGCTTTTCTGTGAATATAAAAACTAGTAACTACCTCAACATAGTGAAGAAGGCATCTTTCCAAACCTGCTTTCAGCTGGGAGGGAGATCTAGCACAGAGCTTCAATAACTTTCTAAATTTTGCTGTCTTTAAAATTAATGAAAATCAATGGGGTGATCAAGTCCTTGAAAAAATAATCTAGGCTAGGTAGCCTAGTGGCAAGTCTTGAACTAGAATATTGTTATAGGCTCAGTTATTTTGTTTGGAATTTATGTAATAACTTGAGAGACCTCGTGGATGGAGAACATGGAGATGCTCCAGGGTCTGCAGGTTTGCCATGATTTCATTGCAGAGATTCCTGTGAAAGTGATACAGTATTTTCAAAATCAATTTAGCCTACATTAGCCATCAGGCTACAATAAAAGTAAGTTTCACTGGGCAACTTCCATGTAGTAGGTAGGGAGGTTGCAGAGGAGGAGAAGAATTGGAAAGGAAAATCCCTTGGTTTCATTGCTTTTAATGCTTCAACTTAAGCTGGCAGTCCTGCAATCTCCCTGCTGCCATAGGAAAGCTTGCTCTTTAAAGGGGGATTTTGTAGCCTTGTGTCCTCACAGAACATTTTCTGCTGAACTGCTCCCAGGGATGAGTTGAAGGCTCCTATGTACGTACCATCTCCTCTTTTTTTACCATTTCTCTGCACAGAGGCTTTGGGTTTGATTGCTGTCCCTATAGTTGTGACTTTTATTAGACCAGTTTGTTCATTAAATGAGATTGCTTCCTTAAACTAGTATAACTTCCAAAATAATTTAGAGGAGCCCATAAAAGTTCTCTTTGGTTTTACTAATCTGCTTTTTGAACATGTTCTGCATTGAATGCTATACCCTTTATACTTTTAGTTTGACAAATGTTGCAATTTGACAAACGTGAAAACTGGTCATGGTTATGTTTGAGGAATACAGAGGATTTTTCATTTTATTATCTTCTTTGTGCCTTTAGCTGTAGCCCTCTTGACCTCTGTATTAACTGCACTATACATTTTGGTGTTTGATAATGTGCTCCTTGAGGCAGGGATCTTGCTTGTCAGGTTTATAAATCACCAATTGCATGGGTTGCATACTGTAAATAATACTGTGAGAGAAGCTGCATCCAGGGAAATTGGGTAAATACGTCCAGCAGCTCACGTTCACTGTGTCCATGGATTCCTTCTGGACAGAACTTGCTTCGCCCTTCATTAGATTTTTACCAACTTAATTAAGCAATCAGCTACATCATTTCTACGCCTGTAATTTTAGACTCTCTGAGGGTCATGTCAGCCTGTCTCTAGCAGAAGCAGCTCAACAGAAGTGAGCCTAGTACCTTCTGCTTTGCCAAAACCAAATAATTTCCCTGCTTGGCTTTTATGAGAAGCTAGAGAGCTGGCAGGGGAAATAGACTGAAACGTGCAGTTAGGGATAATGGTTGAATTCTTTCTCTGCTAAGTCTTGTGCATTTGATTTTGTAATTTTGTTGTAGTTACTGGTGACTGCAGTAAAAGTCCTAATAGCTTGGCAGGCAGTAATCAGGTTCCAAGTTTATTACCTGTAGAGCTGGTTGCCTCGTTGCAGAAAAGCAGTCAGCCTTTCTGTTGGGAGGGCTGGAGAGGTAGGGAATGATCTCAGCTCTCACTTTGTTTTGATGGCTGGTTGCAGTGACAAAAACTCCTATGATCCAACTCCACTTTAATGGTCTCTTGTCTTCATACTTTATTTTGCTAATCTCCTTTTCCCTGCCACTTTCACTTGAATAGGACATATTTCATTTTGAGTCCAGAGCTGCTGTGTGCTGTTCCAGTGCCTGCTGTGCTGTGCCCAAAGGTGCCTGGGAGAGAAGGGGGGAGCTGAGCCCTCTTGGGCATCCAAAACTCACCCAGCTGCCTGTTCGCAAAGCACCTTGAGAAACTCAGATGAAAGCAGCTGCTGTTGTATTTTATTCTCCCTACTCCCTTGAGGACCCTGTAATTGCATGTTTGTTTTTATTCCCTTCTGATTTATGTTCCCTTTTGTTGCTGTGTTTCTGACAGATCCTCCTGACTGGGTTCCAGATGAAGTCTGCAGCTACTGCACTGCGTGCAAGGCGCCTTTCACAGTCATTCGCAGGAAGCACCACTGCCGGAGCTGTGGCAAGGTAATGACTCAGTCCAACGTCTGAGAAACTATGTGCCAAACAGCAGATTTGTGTGCACCACAGAAGCTCATCTGCACAGCAAAATGCATGAGCTTGGCTGGAGTTTTCAAGTCAACAATGGTTTTGTATGTCTTGGCTATCAACTGCTCAGTTTGCATTTAGAAAGTGGGGGGAAGGGTTCTGACTTCTATACAGCTGTAAGCATTTGTCTGCTAAAAAAGCAGAACTCCCTGTTGAGATCCTGAAACAAGCACCCCAAATCCAGAGGCACTCTGGACTACGGCTTTAAACAACTGCAGCAGCCTGTGTTGTGAGGGGGTGATGCACAGCTCAGCTGCAGGACTAGCATGTCCCTTTGCTTGCTTTCTAAACCTTGGCAGGAGAACTGCAGTGTGCAGGGCTGCTGCTTTGCAAGTTTGTGGGGGAGGAAGAGCAAGTGAGGGAGGAAAAAGCACTCACGGACCTTGGAAAACCAGAAATCTGCAGTACCATTTCACTTGCTGCTGTACAAGTTAAAAAGGAAGAGGGTAGAAAAGCTTCTTTTGTTAACTTCATAGTGGACTTGAACTTTGGTGTTATTCACAAATATTCCCCATGTCTTTCTTCAAAGCCAGTGGAGGGAGATGCTTCTTTTCATCTCTGGTGGAGCTGCCTTCCCCTGTGACCTTGGCTCGTGTCAGTGCTTGGGCACCCTCCTCAGAGGCTGGGTGCAGTCAGATTGACTGGCCATCAGGCTGTGAATTGAGCGCAGAGGCCTCTCGTTGCCATGCTGAGGAGGGTGGTGTTTCTGATACACAGGAGCCCGGCACGTGTGGTGATCTCTTCCCTCCTTGGAAATCAATTTTGTCCCACCCAGTTCTTCAGAGGAACTAAAGTGAAATCTCCCTCTTGTTTTTCAGATCTTCTGTTCCCGCTGCTCCTCTCACTCTGCTCCATTACCTCGTTATGGTCAGATGAAGCCTGTCCGTGTTTGCACTCACTGTTACATGTTCCATGTCACTCCTTTCTATAGTGACAAAGCTGGTATCTGACTTATTAAACTACTGATGTGTCTTCTGGAGTCTTACACAGACTGATATATTTGACCCAAGCCAAGAATTAACTTGAAAGAGGCACCCTGTGAGGGCACGTAGGCTTTGACATCCATTATTATAAATTTTGTACAGTTTCTATTGCATTTTACTAAGCTGCTAAAGGGAAGGATGAAGTGTCTGTGGTCCTAAGGCTACAGTCCAGTCTTCCATAAATTTATAACATGAACGTTACGATGCCATATGCAGAACAAATGCACTGTGTGGAAGGAAATAGGGCTCAGAGAATTGAACAAGCATTGCTGCTTAACTCGCACGCTAGGAGCAGGTTAACTAGTCCATCCCAGTAAATCAGTCCCAAAGCTCAGACACTTCTGTGCACACTAGAACACCAGCATGGCTGTGGATGTCAGCGCTTTCCCTCCTGCTGTGGTTCCACTTTCCCATTACTACATTTTTACTGCCTTGGATTAATTAAAGCAAAACTCTTTCCAATCCTTATTTGATATTTACAAAAGCAAAATCTTCTGTGCATCACATAGGAAGTAATGAGGGTCCTGAAGCAGTATATTTCTGTTCCTTTCATTTACCCCGAAGAGCAATCACTCCAAATTGTCTTTTAAAAATTAAGTTTTAAAACTTCCAATTCCGTATTTTTGAGTTTTGGAAGTATTTATACTCTACATCACTTATGCTAAATTCTGTTAATAAAAATATAATGCAGAGCTTTCTTTTCTATATCAGCATTTAAAACCTAACAAACTTCAGAGGAAATGGTTACCAAATGAATGAATTAATATTAAAATGCATACTTTTGAAAGAGTTAGCAGCAAAATTCAGTAAATGTGACAAATTATTTCTCCCATATTGAGTTTGAAAATGTTTTTTAAAAGGCAAATACCTAATGATAAATATATTCAAGAGGTCCTACAGAATGGTCAACACGTTGTTGTCCATGTTTGGCAGAGTAACTGTGTAAAGTACTGCATACCATTACTTCACTCATGCTAACAACTCAGAAGACATTTGTATTTATTGGAAACACCAGGGATTAATTTTATCTTTGCTTGGGGAGGAAAGAAATAAGACTCACATGGATTCATGCTATGATCTTGCACAAACTCTCTGCAGTAGGAGCTCACTGAACACTGAGGTTTCAAAGGCATTTGGATGTGCTTTGAGTTAGCCACATGAAAAGCAGGAGGGTGTGTGCTGTGGTTACAGGGGAAAGGAGATCAAGAGCTCTTTGCTGTATCCCCTTTCCTGACTTGCAGTGTTACACTCTGTGTTTCAAAGGGATAAATACAAAAAAGGATGAGGAAGTTGTTTGTGGTATCTTGCTCAAGAAAGGTTGTCACTCAGAATGATAAAGCAAAACTGGCCAGTGTTGGGGGGGTTTATTAAATTTATTTTTGGGGTGACATTCCATTTAAATGGTTTAATACTCAGTGTTAATGAGCCATATAAGGGTACATCAGTTGGACACTACTGTCGTTTTGCATTGGGTGAAACAGCTTCACTTCGTTTATGTGTAATTCACAAGCCTTATGATGCTGTTTATAGACAATGTCAGCTATTATGTGTTATCTTCACCTTTTTATATTATTATTTCTGTTGAGGTCTTCAGTTGGGGTGTCAGCATTCACCAGAGTTTGGAAAGGCATGGGATTGGGTGACTGGTGGGAGGTGGATAATGTGGTGCAAGCAATGATACTTATTCAGGCTTAAATCTCAGGCTTCACATTGCAATGATTATTGCAGTTTTATTTTTAGAAGAAAAAAAAAAACCCAACAAATTAAATGCTTCTTTTATAGGATAAAAAAAATACAACAAACTTCAATTGTGAAATAAATATGCACAAAAAGTTGCTTCTGTGAAAAACAAAACAAAACAAACAAAAACAACTTATTTAATGGACTGAATATTTATTCAAGCTTGTTTTTATTTTGTAAATGCTGTAATTCAGAATCATTTCCATAAATATGATATTTAAAGATCTCAGACACTATAGTTTCTTATGTAAATACAGACTCCTATTTCTCTTACTGAAAAGCACAATGACTATATCAATATTAATATACATTTGCCTCGAGGAAGACTTTCATCTTGTAATCTCTTCAGATAATTAAAGTGTCAGGACTTTCTATTTCCATGTGCTGGATTGCTCATTCATTTTGTGTTCTGTTGACATGGAGTGACAGCTGCCATCCTCTCAAATAAACTGGCCTTACATCTTTCTCACTGTGCAAATTACATGAAAGAAATCAGTTTAAATTTAAAAAGGGAAGTTGTGCAGTAGTAAATCAAAGCTGGAGGACTGTTCTGTCACTTAACACTGCCTTGTGCTATCTCATGCCACTGGCTGCAAATCTCCCTTCCCAAAATATGTCAGTGGCCACTTCACACAAGGCTTATTTGATCTGCTTGTGTCAAATCCAAATAACCTTTTCTGCAGGGGATACAAATCTGAAATGAAAACAGTGCTCCATGGATCTACTTGCACAGTTACTCGTATAAAGCGTAAGTGCTCAGTGCTGATTTTTTTTTTTTTTCTGCTTCTTTTCTGAAATTTAACTGTTGTAGGTTTTATGAGAATTTATTTTATTTTCCAGGGGACTTAATGTATGACTGGGATGCCATTTCACTGAAGGAAAACTATGTTACAGCTCTGGGACATCGGGATCATTGTTCCAATGGTGCAGCAACAGAAAAAAATTACAGAAAGTCTGTGCACAAGTTTAGAATTGCTTTTGAGTTAGCATACATAATATTTATGGGCAAGTAGAGTAGAAAATGAGCAGTAGACATATATCCTAAAGAGACTTTCAAAGTGAAATTTACATTGCTTAAGGGTTTTGAGAGAAAAAGGGGATCTCTCTTCTCCAAACCACGAGGTGTTCCACAGCAGTTTTCCTTTTGGGGATACCACAATGGGAGCGATGCAGGAGAATAAGGTAAGAACAACATTGCCAAAGGGGACAGCAATTTACCTGGTGTTGGACTTCCCTGTGTGGCAGGTTCCCTCTGAATCAAGGCTGTTTACAGAAAAAAAAATAATAAAAAATTACAGGGATCTTAAAAAATTACTAGTGCTCTTCCTGCTCCTGCCAAGTTTGTGAAGAGAGGTGGTATATCAGGGATCCATCTGCAATGAAAGGAACTTCAATTAAATAGCCACTGTGTTTTCAGAGTATACTCCCATCTAAGAAACTAAAAAATACTTAATAGCCACCACGCAGCAGCTCAGCTGGGTGGAAGTGATGGGTGAGGAAATTAGCCTTGTGTGTTGTCCAAGCTGGGAGGAAGGAGGAGGAGAACTGGGGACAACATGTGTGTGAGGTTGTGTCTGTACACAGTGGGGACAAGTGAAGGGTCGACTATGGAAGTGGTGGAATTGGGAGACCAGACTGCTGGAGAGCTTCAAAACAGCCCTGTCACAATCCTGCCTGGAAGCTGGAGGAAACCACCGGTGTCCCCAGTGTCTTGTCCCCAGCTGAACTCGCTGTCAGATTGTGCAGAGTCAAAGCTGCTGGGTCTGCATCCTCCAATTTCCGTGGCAACCCCTGATAGCATCTCTCCACCCAGTGCCAAGACTGCAGCACAGGCAGGCACAGAGGCTTCTGATTTCTGCTTCGTCAGAGGGATTGTGATTGCTCAAACATCTTTATTTGTAATGAAGATTTATGCTGCAGAGTCAGATGCTTCCTGTGAACTCCGTTTTCTGACGGTAACATTTTACTTGAATAATGCTTTATTTCTGTTGCTTGTCTGGAAGAAAACTGGGCATCCTTCTGACTACTTTTGAAGGTTTTTCAGCTATTTTCCTTTCCCCTCGTTCACTCTCTACCCTACCCCATCACCCAGCTTTCAGTTTCTGCTGTGTATAAACTAGATGTCTCGTGTAGCCTCCTTGGATGTCTTCCAGACAGTGAAATAATAGAGGCAGTATTAGACAATTCAAGAAGCTTTCAACCCTTTTGTTTCCTGATCTCCCCTTTCAACTTCCATGGCACAGGCTTATTTCAAACCCTCATTTGGTGTCTTGGTACCTGCAAGAGCATCTTGCAACACGGGTCCTTCCTGGCTGCCTGAGCTGCCATGAGTCTTTCAGCAAGATGTTTAAAATCCTGCAGTGTTCCTTTACTTTGGGGAAGAAAAAGGATGGATCCTAAATACCAGGTTTTAATAGCTGTTAGTAAATTATAGATGCTGCCAAGACTCATTTTTTCGTTTGGCTCACTTCTTTGCTCTTAAACCAAAAAATGGCAAAAAAATTAGGCTAGAAGGATGAAGAAGAGAAGACTTGTTACACAGCAAATCTGGAAGTGTGAAGATGATGTTTTAATGCAATAATTGGTCTCTTTGAAAACAAGCTGTAGCTGCATGAGCTAGGAATGCTGGGGCTCATGCATAAAACAAACTGGGCAATTAGTCTTTCATGAACTCATTTCTTGTTTTCACTAAACATGAAGGCTCTGAAGTGTAAAGTATGATTTTTCCTCCCCCCATGTTTCACTCAAAGCTATCAAGTGGATTTGTCTTTTGCTTGGTTCTTCTCTGCAAACAACCACCAGCCTGTTTGGTCTGTGACTGAGCTTGTCTGCAGAAGAGAAAATTCCTCTGGCTCCAAAGTGATGTATCCAAGAGCAGGGCCTCCCTCCAGGCCTGCTGCTGCCCCAGCCCCTCAGGAGCAGCAGCAGTGGGTGGCTGGGTGGGTGCACCCCTGGGCATGGGGCAGCTGCACAGGGGGCTGTCACTTGTGTCCAGTTGCTGAGTTATGCTGCCATCTGCTCTTCCTTATGAGTGTGAGGTGCCTGACACAGCCTGGGATGCAAGGGATGGCTGTGCCTGCCAACAGCAGTCAGCCAGCCTTCAGCTGTAACTATTTCAGATACTACAGAGATCTGATTTTTGGAAAATAGCCCCATGCCAGGCACTCGCCCCACTCAGACAAGCACTAAATGTGTCTTACTCTAGAATGTCATATATCCCTATTTCTGCATAGTTCATCGTTACATAGTTCTTCACAGGGCAATAAAATCTTGTTGCCACCATCACTTATTTGCTGAATTAATAAAATAGAACTTCATCAGGGAGGGTGTTTGAGGTGACTGCTTTCTAGGTAAAATTTCAGCAGTTGTGCCTTTAGTTTTTTAGCTGGAATTTGGCTGTACCCATGGGCCTGTTAGTACAGGGGAAGATGCTGAGAAGAGGTCATTCTGAATAGCATTTGTACTGATAACTTTGATTATGATGTCCTGTAAAACATGCTGAAAATGTCCATAGTTTTGAAAAGATCTGTCTGAAAATTACACTGGCATTGGAGAAAGTCATCCTCCATCCTTTAGGGGCTGGGATGGTGGCTGCACCTTGGGCTGTCCCAGAGAGAGAGACTTTGTGGAGCCTCAGATCAAATTTTGAAGTAGTTGATAGACAATTATTTTTTCTGGCCATTTGTGATTGTTCCGTCATTAGAAGCTTTTCTATTTATTATGCAGCAGGCTGGTTTGAGCTTGGTTTGTTTTTTTTTAAATTAATTTCACTTTCTTTAGCTTCCCTGCAGAAAGCTGGAAATGAATAATTGAAGATATAAACAGGAAAATAATCACTTCTGCAAGTTCATAAATGTATTTATGTGATCCCTTGATTCAAACACTGGGAGATAGTGCAGAAAAAAAAGTGAAGCCCAAATAGTTCAAAAGTCCTGGCTGCTGGTGTCTGAACTGTCTGCTTCTGTCTCAGAGGAGGCTTCTTGTAGGTACTGAAAAGGTAACTTACACAAGTGGTTTCTGATGGTCTCTTAGTGGGGAACTAAAATGAAAGATTTTAGCTAGTGATTGTAAATAATCTGTATAAGATTACTTTTTTTTTTTTTTTTTAAGAAGGAACTCTGCAACAGTCCTCATGTAAAGAAGCTCCATTCAAATAAGAAAATGCAACTAATTTGCTCCAAGCATGTTGGAACAGGATATGAAGTTGCCACACGTTCTCTTTGCTGACCAATTGTATTGCTTCTGGTTCCCATGTTACTGGGAGTTTGTTTCAGGACAGGCCATGGGCCTTGCTTGGAGAACACCTTGCTTGGAGAACAAAGTGGGCAAACCTTGCCCAGCTGTACTCCTTGAAAGGAGGTTTTCTCCATCCTGTTTGCTCCTCAGATTCTAATTGCTGCCTTTTCTTTTTCTCTTTAAGGAATAATACTGGAGTTAGACTCTCAACTCAGGGAAAACACCTCCAGATTTCTTTTCCTTAGGCAGTATTTGAAGCATGGCTGGTTTTCCTACTTCCAGAGAGAAAACTGTGACCAGTGTCTGCCTCAAAAACCTACATTGTGATAAGCTGAGGGATGTGAACTTCTATTTAGATACTGCTTCTGTTCAACTTACACTGGGCAAGAACCAAACGGTTGCTGCAGTAAAGAAAAAAAGGTCAGGCTGATGTGAAGTGAGGAGGCTTTAGCTCTTCTTAGGAAGATGCTCTTGATGGTGGTCACTAAAAATACCCAAATGGAGAACCAGCCTTGGTCACTAGGGCACTAGAGTGACCTGAGACCTGACTGAGCAGCAGGAGCAGCTGCGACCTGGCCCTGCTGCAGGGAGAAGCCGAGGACTGACCAGCCCAAGGGACGCAGCCTGAGTGGGATTTTTTTCCCATTGTTTTGCTAAAATCAAATTCCAAAAGGAATGTGGTGTGTTGTCTTACCTGCTGTATGGAGGGTATTTTCATGCAGCTTGGAGAAAAATCCACTCAAGTGCACTGGGCGTGCTGCTCCTGTAATATTCCCAGCCCCATGTTAACAGAACTAGTCCTTGCCAGGTGGGGGGGACAGAGAGGCTGTTGTCTTTTTGCTTGATGATATTTTAAATTTTATTTTCTGCTTGCTTGCTGCAGTAAGAAAGGGGAGAGAAAGAAAAAAATGTATTGCTCACCTTTTAAAAATCTCAAATTCCCGTTAGGCAACAGATATTTCTCATAATGTCATCTAATTGCACAGTGCAAATAAATTCCAATCCTTAAATAATATTAGTCTGGTTTTAAACAGAAAAAAAAAATGAATACCAAATCAAGCAATTATGAAAGTGCTTCCTCTGAGCACAAACAGCTCAGAAGCCGTGGAACGTACCAGCTCGGTGTGATCAAGCCCTCTCTGCCTGGCATGCTGCTCCTGGAGGTTTTCCAATGCCTCCCAAGGTTCAGATGTTGTCACGGCATTTGCTGCCCATGGAAATCAGTTCTTGCCAAATGGTACCTGCGTTGCTGCCCCACGAGTTGATGGGATGCAGTGCTGGTGGCTTTGTGAGCCTCTGCAGGGTTCCTTTTGCTTGTGACATTTATAAAATGGCTTAAGCACCTGGCAAAAAGGAAGATGTAGCTAAAAAGGGGGATTTGTTGAGCCAGCGTACTGCTAAAAACACTTCTGGTAACACTTATGGTGGGTTCTGCTTTGAGGGAAAAGCTATGGGAGTGACTAAGGGCTTGGAAATCTTCAGGGTTGCAATCTGTTGAATGTATCAAAGAGAAGACTAACTGCACAGGCAGTTGACTACCCTATAAATGCCTACACTGGGTGCAAAAATCTGGCAAGTGTCTAATGGGAACCAATGGCCAAAAGTTGAGCCAACTTGAACAAATCCATGTGAGAAGGAGGCTGATTCTCCTGTGGATAGTCAGCTGCTGAAAGAGCGAACTGCTAGTTGTGAACTCTCTACTTATGATCACTAGGATTTTTAACATGTCAGGGGCTTCCTACAGGCACAGCGGTGCAGCTGCCTGTACTGAAACTACAGCAGATGTGAACACTGTGGCTGCTGTAGGTATGTTACCTCCATCCTACAGAAGAATTTATTAAAAGACCTGGAAACACAAGATCGGATCATCCTGTCCTGCTATCTCAAAACAATCATGAATAATCCCTTCCATAAATCACTTGTACCTCATCATGGAGGTAAGTGCAGTTTTCTTTACTTCTTCTCAGTGGACTGAATGTCTTTGAGATGCTGAAGTCTCCAGCTCTGATGTTTTAGTGGCTCTTTGAAGCTTAACCTTGGATCTCAGGGTCAGTCCTCTCTGTTCCTTCTTCATGCCATGGAACGTTTTGTTCCCTGCCTGTCACCTGGACCCTTATGTAGGGATGTGTCTGGTGGGAACAAGAGAGGTTGTGGGAAATGCCTATCTGCTCTAAAAGAAGGGTGTCGTGCCATGTAAGTTGAGGCCTGTGGTGGCTCTCTGCTCCAGCTCAAAAATGTCAACTTCTCCTGGTCCTCTGAAAGTGATTGGTGTGCCATAGGTTCCCTTCCCCTTTGGCAGGCTGCTGTCATCCTAAAAGGAGCCTCTGGCCTTCGTTTGGCTTGTTATCATTTTTCAGACCTGCTGAA
>NW_009953655.1:3235516-3237131 GCF_000747805.2 Chaetura pelagica | reverse complement strand
GCTGAACACATCAAGGACAGACACTGGTGGTCAGGATGGACCTCTTAAGACAATTTGGCTTTCATGTCCATCACTTCTGGGTCTACAGGAGCAGCTCCATCTCAGCAGGTATTTGCTGATATGGGAGGTGGCTCAGCACATGAGGGTGCTGAGTGCTGGCTGGATTGGTGTGGGGTCAGCACCCCTGAAACAGCAGAGGACATCTAAAATCTGCACCCAGGGAGTAGCTGGGGAGCAGAGCCACAGGGTCCAGGCTGGAGGGTGTGGGTCACAGCTGCAGTCTGGAGGATGATGTTTGTGTCTTATGTTAATCTCTTCCCTTGTTAAACACGGCAGAGGCTGCTTGGTTTGTTTTTCTTATATGGTAACAAGGCAGTTAATTGCATTTGGGAATGGCTGGCTCTGCCTGTCTGCTCAGGGAAGCATCTTAGAGGCTGTGTAAGCACGTCCCAACCATCTCATGCTTCCCGGGGCCACTCTGCTTTCCCAGCTTCATTCTTGGCTTGCTTCCCTTTTTCCAAACATGTTTTAACTCCTCATCTCACCAGCCTCCATGCTATATGTAGACTAGATCAATTAGCAGCACGAGAAGTGCCTGTGCCAGCACGGGCTCCTCCTGGGGATGCCTGAGCACCAGAGCTGCTGGCTCCAGGTGTGCAGCAGCCAGCAGATGATTGCTGCCGTGTGTGACTCCGGCTCCTCGCTGTCCTCAGGTGTTTTGCGTGTATGGAGGCTCTGTGCTGCCCTCATTCATGAGCTCTTCCACATCTGCCACGTGCTAAAATGTTTCCCCTCCTTCCCACCTCCACCATGGGATGCCCCCATTCTGCTGGGGCATCACTGGCTGCTCCAGTCCAACAGGCACCAGGCTTTGTCTTTTGTAGCTTCTCTACTGGGGCTCCTAAGTATGTTTAAGGCCTGGCATCTCAAAGTCATATTTCAACAAAACAAACATATTTAAAATGCAGAAAATCTGTTATTTCTAAGTCATCTTGCCAAATCTCAATTTCTCCTCCGCTAGCGGCTCCGTGGCCGGGGGTGAGGAGAAGGCCGTTCTTGCACAAACGACCCTTCTGCCCCAGCACCAGGGTTTGGAAGTGTGGAGTCAATCACATTCCACCCCAAGCACTTGAGCTGTGTGGAAGCTGGTGGCATTGAGGGGGGCACTGAGTCCTTCCCATCTCTGCTTCACGTACATGCGTTCAGGCCTCCGAACGCCAACGTGAAGCACAACGTTTGGGTGCAAGTAGCTCAGCCCTGGGAGCTCCCCCACCTCACACATCTCCTGGGAGGTGACCTGTGGCTGCAGGGTTTGGCACAAGCGGGATGAACATCAGAATGACAGCTTTTATTTCTAACCCTTTTGGCACAAAACGCTGCCAGCGGCTTGTACCCTCCGCCCAGCCTTTGCCTCCCCTCAGCCTCGCCCCGCTCCCCGGCTGCCTCACGGTGGCCCTGGGCCCGGAGAGGGAGACGCTGCTCTGCGGCTGCCGGGAGCGCCTGAGGGCGGGCAGGAGAGCGGGGAGGCAGCAGCGGCTGAGGGCAGGAGAGCAGGCAGCAGCTGAGGGCATGAGAGCGGGCAGGCAGCAGCAGCTGAGGGCAGGAGAGTGGGCAG
>NW_009953655.1:3225208-3234331 GCF_000747805.2 Chaetura pelagica | reverse complement strand
GCATCTGTGAGCTCTGCACGCAGCCAGGCCTCCAGATTCCCTCGGGATTGCGGGTGGAGAAGAGGAGTGTGTTGGCGCGTTGCCAGTCTCGGAAAGGTCTCGGCACGGAACTTGAGGGGGGCTCAAGTTTGAGGGGGCTCAGCTCAGCCTCGGTCCCTGAAGCGGTGGCCGTGCCCAGGGCCTGGCTGTGCCCGAGGCAGCAGCACCAGGGGCTGCATCAGGACAGGGGACGGGTTTTTGTGCTTCACCCTGCTAAGGATGATGGCCTTGCCTGCCTGGAGTGATGCAGGAGCCTGCTGGAGGCTCCGTGCTGGAGACCCAAGCCCTTGGCCGCCCGCGAGCAGCTGCCCCAGCAGCCCGGGTACAGGCAGGCCGTGCAGGCCTGTGGGGCAGGACAGCCTGGGCCTCTGCTGCTCCTGCCCAGTCCTGAGCAGAAACCAGTTCTGGATGTTTCTCAGTTCAAGTCTCTGAGGCTTCATGTGGAACCTGGAGAACACAATACAGGTGAGTATCTGCTGAGCTCTCCTTGCTGGGCCTGATGCTTAATGTCCTCCCTTGGGGTGGGGGGAAGGCTAAAAGTCTGGTCTGGTGCTGCCTTGCCACAAATACTTGGTCTAGGCCATTTTACTTGACAGTTCTCTACCTGTTTCTCTTACTCAGTGGTCTGCATTGTGGCTTTTGTTAGTAGGTTTAGGGAACAACAGGGCAACACATTCCTCTTGGAGGGCTTCCCTGGCCTGGCCAGGAACAGTAGCTGTGCAGAACTGGCCACCCCTGTGCGTGATGCTTGTGACCATCCCTGTGTGGCTTCTGCTGAAACTCAGTGTGACATTTCACACCCACCCCATGCAGAGGTCACCTCATGGCTGGGTGAAAGCAGGTGGAACTATAAAGATGGGACTTCCGGGAAGAATGATATTTCAAGACTTCTTATGCTGCTTGTTTGTTAATTTATGCTGACGAGTATTTACAAAGATTTCGACACATCCAGCCCAGGACATCCTGCTGTCTCCACTGTGCCACATGGTGCGGTGCTCCAGAAGCGTCTGTGCCGCTGGGCATGACACATGGGACCAAGACATTGACCGTGAAAACCTGTGAGCAGCTGACATGGCAGAGCAGAGCCAGGCTGCTCCACAGGGCTCCTGCTCCCACACGCTGCTGATTAAATACCTCAGCTCTTCCCTCCTCTCTGCTTGGAAATCTCGATGCTAACTTAAGGCCTCCCTGTGGGTTTGCAAACTTGGAGATTTTATTTTTTTTTCTTTCAGAGGTGAGTTCTCCTTGCCAAGAAGGTTTTAATAACTCACGATGAAATTTATGGCGTTTAAATTTAAACCACACGTGGGAAAGTGGAGTTGTAACAGTTTAATCCAATTTAACCTAGAGCAATCCGTTCCTCAGTGAACAGGCAGTTCACACCACAAGTAGAATTCCTTTGTAGGGTGGCAGACGGTGTCTCCCTCATCATGTCTGTGCCTTTTCCAAGACACAGGAGACCAGGGTTGGCCATCTATGTTCCTTTGACCAGACCCTTTCATCCCGCTGCTGGTCTCTCCTTGTGAAGTAGCAAGATGGAGCTTGGAGCTGGGCATAACCCTCGGAGGAGGCTGAGATAAGCCTTCTTCTAGCTGTTGTGTTTTCCTTCTTATGTTCAAGAATATTCTTTTCACATCCAACTTGCATGCCACCTCCTTTCCTTGTCCCATCACAAGAGGAAGCCACATTTCACAGGTGACCATGCACCTCTCTGGGGAAGCCATCTCCTGGGGATCTCCATGATACCCTCTAAGGAGAAAAGGTGGGAAAGTCTCATTGCCAAGTAAATCCTATGGATCGTAAAAAAAACCACAAGCTGAGCTTCATTACAGCATGAGGAAAAGTGTTGGGCTGCTTCTGAGCAGTGTTAATGATGTTTAAAGAGTTGTTCAAGTATCCCTTAGCACCCAACACAGCAGGCAAGCCTGTGTCACTGGTGAGGCAAAGAAATACATGCTAAGCAGCTTGGACCTGCAAAGCATAATTGTGTCTTCAAGTAAATGATCCCTTGATCCTGATAGGGACTGTGGTAGGGCTATGGGGCTCACTATAGCCAATGGTGCTGGAAACCTTACCATGGCATAACGCGTAGATGATGCCTTATAGCAATTGTATCCTTCTGAGTGCAATGCCCAGGAGACCACCACAACTACTACTGGGATGTCCAGAATAACATAGAATTAAATTTTACAGCCTTTGGCTCTGCAGCCATCCCACAATCAGGAAGAGTCAGTTGTATCATGGTTCCCAGCTGGTTCTGCTGCTGAAGGTCCAATGTGGTGTTGCTGAGCCAAGCTGGGAGAGCTCTGATATGTTGAGCTTCTCTGCCTCTCAGAGTTTTATCAGCTTACTTGTATGCTTTGGTGCTCAGCTCTGCTTAGATAACCTGAAGCTCCTGTACTATGGAAATGGACACTTGCTGTTGTGTCTCAAGGAAACCAAGGCAACAGTTTTCCTGATGGGCTGCTCTCCACTTCAAAGCACCGAGGTCATATCACTTGGTTCACAGAAATGCAATGATTACAAATCATTATTAGCATGCATTTGACAGCTAAATGTTGAAAGTTTTATTTCCATGGTCCTGCTTTGTCTTTGTAGCAAGGTCAGTTTTACATTAATACCATTCAAGTGTGGAGATTCAAAAGACCAAATGTACATCTGGAGAACAAGTGGGACACAGAATTGGCAAAAGCCTGTTGAGTGGAGATGTGAAATCATTGCTGAATGTGTGGATGCTCCAGGCCTGGGGAGGATGCACTGACTGCATAGAGAGGTGAGTTGATGCCTTAAACCTGAGAAGGCTGATGTTCCCTTGTGGTGTCTAGCTAAGGCATGGGAATTCAACAAGTAAGCACTCACAGTTTGAAGACACTTGTTCATGTTGCATACATGCAAAGAAGTTGTGGTTGTTCTAGTGACAAGAACCGTGCTGCTCAGCTTTCCACTGCAGGCTATGCCTGTTGGAAATGGACAGACATGATAATTTTCTGGAGTGGCCAGGGGGAGAAGAGAAATCCAGGCTAGGCCTGTCATGGCTGACTTAAAGCTTGGAAAAACTGTGTGAATGGCAAAGCTGTTTCTGATCTACCTGAACCAACTGTGTTTGGTGTGTTTCTGCACAACTGTCCCTGTTGCTCGCCTGTCTTGGAGATAGCCCAGCAAAAAATGGATTATAGTTAATTCACTTTTAAATATTTAATCTTTTTTCCTTTCCCTTGGGCTTGTGCAGTTAACAGAAGATCATCAAATATCTGGCTTTGGTGAGCTTTGCTGTTTTTCTCCAGAGAGGGTACTCATCAGCCACATATTCTTTAGACATGTGAGATGAGAGATGGTGAGACCAGAAACGGGTTTTGTGTTGTGTTCCCTGCTGGGCAGTTTCCCAGCGAGGCTGTCTGCTGTCTGTGTAGCTCAAGTTGGAAACTTTGGGGTGGAGGAAAAAAAAATAATCCCCAAACCGGATTCCTACCCAGCTTGCCAGGTGTGCCAGGCGCCTCGGCTGACTCACCAAGGCGGAGGTTCCCAGAATGGCTAACAATCAAGCAGGCATTGATTTCTGCCTGTCTGATGGAACATGTCTTACAAAGTCTCCCCATTTCCAGACTGGGTGGAGTGCTTGCCCTTTGAAAATCAGATCCATGTATTGTGTATTGAGTTGGCTGCCCCAAAAATAAGCTGCAACCTTGAGATCAGGTAAGTGTGTCAGCAGGAGGCTCCAGGCTGCCAACCATCATGCAAGGTGCTGAGGCAGCTACCAAAGCTGTCCTCATGTGCTCCCATGCTTCATTCACATGAGCTGGGCCTGAATTACAAACTAGACTTTCCAAAGCCTCCTGTCCTCATGTGAAAGGTTAGTACACTCCCTAAAATGGAGTTTCCTTCTTTCCCCCCCTGCCCCCAGGTCTTGTAAGGGTAATATTTATTCTCCTATCGCTGCCTTTCTACTCCTGATGACCACATAACATTTGTACACTCTAAGGCCTGGTCATTCAGTGAGGCTTGAAGTTGTTCTTGATCAGTATCTCCATTTCAGCTCCACAGCAGACTAGAGCAGACCCTAAGGCTACTGTGAAAGCAAGAGCATTGCAGAATTACATCTTATTTCTCAGCATGGCTGTGACTGTTGATTCCTGAATCAGTGTCACAGAAGAAAGATAAGTTAGTTAGACATTTTCTGACATACAACTCACTGTTGAGCACCTGGTTGACAGGAGTGGCTTCATACCTGATCCAGGCTGAGGTATTCAACTGATGCCCAGGTCTGGCTCTTAAATCTGCTAAGCAAATCTGCTGCTCTACTCAGTTATCTCCCCTAAAGAGCACCCACTACGTGTGAGGAGATGTGGGTTTGTGTTATTTTTGGCCTTGTATTCTGCTTCATTAGTCTTGGAAATTGATCGCATGACACCACGTGCACGTGTTTTCCCTGCTCTTTGGTGACAGACATTGGCAGAGAGGCAGCATATCATCCCTACTTGCCGCTGTTTCAGAAGCACAAGTGGAGGAGGGAGGTTTTCCAGCCCCATCTGGGGACGTGTCCTATTTCTGAGGAAGGTTTGAGGCACCAGCTCTTGGTTTAACCATCCTTGGGGCATCCAGGGGCAGCTTCGTGCCCCCAAAACATGGGACTGTCTCTCTGCAGAGAAGAAATGGGGGCTGCTACCATAGTCCAAGAAAGAGTCTTTCCACTCCTCTTCTGGACTTACAATCACCCCTGCAACTGGCTGTATGTTGGACTGCAGGGTCAGGTGTTTTATGGGTGTTGAAAGGCTAATTTTGCCCAGGTAGAGGCAGCAGGGAGAGTTGGGCACAGTAACCATTGACTGATGATATCAAAGTCATCCAAGGAGCCTTGATAAATATGACCATGATCAAACCAAGCAGTGTTTTGTGGTCTGTGTGCAATGCTAGCTACACACACACCACTAATCAAGCTCACCTTTCCCTAGGAATAAAACTCCAGTCTCAGGCAATGGAGGAGGGAGGAAGCATTATGCTTTTAAGAAGCAGACTTCAGAGACTGCAGCCTCAAATTTTCTGCCATTTAAAATGTTTCCCTAAGGTTTTACCACACGTAAATGAAATGATAATTACAATATTTTAATCCAATTAGCTCCCTTCATGATCTGGCAGGTGCAAATTGGAGATGGATCAAACTTCTTGCTGTGGATTATGCCTGGAGCCTCCTAAAAGCTGCCGTCTGGCCCTGTGTGTACACACTGTGTTATGGGGGGAACTGCAGAGAGGTCCTAAATTATGTATAGAGTATGAATTATTGCTGAAATGCATCACTAGGACTTCACTCAACAAATGCTTCCAGCTCCATGTGAGCAGTATGGGAAAAGCAAAGAATTTGCCTGTGGTATGGGCAAGGTTTTCATTTGCATGGATTTAAGTGATGTGTGTCACTGGCAGAGTTACAGGTCACCCGGAGTTAACTTAATACATGCCCCTACATCTTGAAGGAAATGTATTTTGCAAGCTTTCATCTGATTAGCATGGAAATTACACTGGGACCTCTCTTTAAAATGGGGACAGAGTTGAAAAAAATAATAATCTTGATGTGTTATTTAAAAAGAGAAAAGTCTTTGAAGGCCAGTGCAGCTGCCCTTCCTCAGGCAAATCTCCAGCTCACATCTGGTAGAGCATCCTCTCTTCCTCCCTCCCATCAAATCCTGGAGCAGCGAGCTCACCCTCTGCCAGGACACTGTGAGAGGGGTGACTCTGCAGCCAGAGCAATGAATGTGGCCTAAGCTGGCAGTGTCCTATGGAGGACAGTGTCACCCTTCTTCTCCTAACACCTGAGGATATGGCTAAGCTAAAAACGGTGGAAAAGTGCCTGCTCAAACCCTAGCTCCAGGCAGTGTGTCTGCCTAGCAGCAGGGTTGTCATCTCACAGCGCTGTCCTGATGTGACCCTACTGCCCCAGGGGGAAGATACTGTCTCTTGGCAAAAGCCATATGTGACAAAACCCAGTGGGACTGTTTTGAGAGTGTTACATCACCCATCCTCAACCTGGGGCAGGAGTAAAATAACAGCCGTTCTTCTACTTATTTTATATTTTTATTTTATATTTTATTTTATATAAGTGACTACATTTGCTGAGAAATTGCTAAACCTTCGTATCAGCCCAGTTAAATGGCACAGCTGTCCCTTGCACATACAGGTCTGTACTGGTTGGGCACCCACCTATACTCCGTGGATGCAATGAAGGGTAACTTTCTTATCTTTGGCCTATTTTGAGGGGGAAAATAGTATTTATTTTGCCATTTATGTTCTGATTTCCCCTCAGAGGACTGCTGCCAGTCTGTGCTGAGTGAAAGCTCTTCAGGGATGGGAAATCTTCATTCCCGTTAGAAGGACTCAGTTTCTTCTGATAATTTGCTTTTCAAATCCCTGCAGGCTGCCTGTGTTACACACCCTTATGTTTCTTTACCTCCATAATGTCCATCTTCAGAACAGGTGGAAAGGAAATTTAAAACTGCATCTCCTTTAGCACTAGCAACAAGACCCTGGCTGCTTGCCAGTGAAGGGAGAGGAACCAGCCTCAGTGAGATGGGGAGCTGGAGCTGAGTTGTGAGGAGTGAGCCACAAATCAAATGAAATAATAACAAAAAAATTGTAAAGGCATTGAATATTTTCAAACAAACTGGAGAAAATGTTTTTTTGCATATTAACAGTCTGTGGGCATAAGGTGGTAAAATCCTGCTGGCAAGGGTTTACTCAGCTATCAGGTGTAGAGAGACACCTTGGTCTGAGAGGGACTGCGATGGCCTTGAGGTGAGCAAGGAAGAGGTGTGTGTTTGGACAAGAGCTCCCCCATTAGCAGGAGCAGGGGAAATGTTGCATAAACCCTGGCACATATGGGAAGAACTGTGTCTTAAAGATTATTCCTCAGGAGAACAGTGCATGTAGGAATGTGTATTAAGAGGGTAAGGAAGCACCAGCTGGAAAGGAAGCAGAGGGTGCAGTTGCTAAGCCTCTGTCCATCATATTTGAGAGGTCCTGGCAGTTTGGTGAGGTTTCCGCTAACTGGAAAAAAGGGAACATAGCCCCTGTTTTTAAAAACGGGGGGAAAAGGAAGACCTGGGGAACTACAGGCCAGTCAGTCTCACCTCTGTGCCCAGCAAGATCATGGGACAGATCCTCCTGGAAAATCTGGTAAGCACATGGAAAATAAGGAGGTGGTTGGTGACAGCCAGCATGGCTTCACTGAGGGCAAGACATGCCTCACCAATCTGGTTGCTTCTATGACAAGGCTACAGAGATGATGGATAATGACAGAGCAACTGACATCATCTACCTGGATTTGTGCAAGGCATTTGACACTGTCCCACATGACATCCTGGTCTCCAAACTGACAAGACATGGGTTGGACAGATGGACCATTTGCTGGATAAGTAATTGGCTGGATGGCCACACGCAGAGAGTTGTGGTCAATGGTTCAGTGTCCCAGTGGAGGCAAATGATGAGTGGTGTCCCTCAGAGGTCAGTATTAGGACCAGTGCTATTCAACATCTTTGTTGGAGACATGGACAGTGGGATTGAGCGTATCCTCAGCAAGTTTGCTGAAGACACCAAGCTGTGTGGTTGACACCCAAGAGGGAAGGGACACCATCCAGAGGGACCTTGACAGGCTGGAGAGGTGGGCTAGTGCCAACCTCATGAAGTTCAACAAGGCCAAGTGCAATGGTGAATGTTCAAATGAAGATTTGGGTTTGGTGTCCTCAACCACCCCATGAGGTTGATTGATTTGAATTCGGCTCTGTATCACCACATGAATGTTTTAGCACAACATCACAGAGCACAAGAAGCGGAAGCCATGGCAAACTAATGAAACCCACTCAGGGAGAGAGGAAAAATTGCTCATCATTGGTGAAACTGGAGCTAACAGAAAAATAGGGGCAAGACAAGGAGCAGGGGAGATGAAAGTTAAGATTTGCTTTAGATAAGGCAAGTAAACTAGTGAGATTTGAGTCCCATAACCAGTGAATTTACTTGACGGCTGCTTAAAAATTCTCGTCCTTCATCTTTTTTGCTGAAAAATAAAAATGAGGTAGGTTTGGTCTCTTTTTCTTTTTTTTCCCTTCTGTTTTTGCTAACATCATGATGGTCTACCTCAGACCTCTGCTGAGAGGCCTTCCTATGGCCAGACTATGAAGAGATGGGTTAAAGCAGCCTCTTCTCTGGGATTAGTTCCCTGTCGAGTCATGCTGTGAGGTCTGGGGGGAACCTTTTACTCTTCTACTATTTTGGGGAGGGAGAATAAATCTGTTCTTTGGGCAAACAAAGAAGCAGCTGCTTATTTGTTTGTCAGGTGGTGGCTTGCAACACCTCAGCTCATTTGGAGCATCTCCTTACAGACAGTGCCCAAAATGTCACGTGTGGAGTAAGGCTCAAAAAGTGTGAAGGTATCAGAGTCTGTCTTCCCCATGTTGCACATGAAACAGAAATGGATACCAAAATGGTGGTATTTCTATGAACCCTGGAAATCCCACAGTCATGCTTGCATTTTCCCCACATCTGTATTTTAGGAAAGGAAAATAAACTCTTTGAGCCATGTTTCTGTGGGAACAGCCCTTTGCTAGAGCAGCTGTGCAGGGTGCATTTTCCAGTGATGCCCTCTACACAGCAGACACTGGTGGTGACTTTCGGTTGGGACGTGAACATTTGAAGGGTTTCTTGTTCCTGTCACACACCTTCTGTGTTCTCCTAAGAGGCTCCCTCCTTTCCTTGTCCCTCCTCCTTACTCCTGCTGACCTGCCCTTCCAAGTACTGCAAAAGGACCAGGATACAGCTGTGTTCACAGGGGTGGAGAAGCACCCCTGGCCACCGCAGGAGGTGAGGGGGCAGGAGCAGCAAGCCCCACCACAATTCTCCTCCCCCTCCTTGCTCAGCTACTTTGCTGCCCAGAACCTCGTGCAAAAGAAGAGCTGCAGGGCAAACTAATCATCCCCCAGCCCAGGCAGGCGAGAGGTGGTGGGCTGATGGCAGCTGTGTGCTGACAGGGTGAATTTCTGGGTACTCGGTTGCATCTTTCATTTCTGCTTCACCACTTGACTTCTCGAGAAATCTGCAGCGGTT